>NW_025228116.1:189582-190078 GCF_018294505.1 Triticum aestivum
GGAGTGATTTCCACGATTGACGAACCCCGGGGTGCATATATGTGTCGGTCATCAACACTCGCGGTTTTTGGTGATTCTGACCTGTTTCATGGACTATTAATCACCATTTTGGAGTCCCAGAGCGATTTCCATGGTTGTCGAATCCCAAGGAGTGCTTACGTGTTGGTCGTTCAGACTCGCAGTGTGGGCCGATTTTGATCTGTTTCTTGGACTATTACTCAGTTTTGGGGTCTTGAAGTGAATTCCACGATTGACGAACCCCAGGGTGCACTTACGTGTCGGTCATCAATACTCGCACTTTTGGCCGATTCTGGCCCATTTCATGGACTATCACTCACTCTTTTGGGGTCCCGGATTGATTTCAGCACTTGACGAACCCCGGGGTGCGTCTGCGTGTCGGTCATCAACACTCGCGGTTTTTGGCGATTCTGACCCGTTTCGTGGACTATTAATTATTGTTTGGGTGTCCTAGAGCGATTTCCATGGTTGTCGAATC
>NW_025228116.1:190088-190916 GCF_018294505.1 Triticum aestivum
GGTCCCGTAGTGATTTCCATAGTTATTGAATCCCAAGGTGCACTTACGTGTCGGTCATCAACACTCGCAGTTTTGGCCGATTCTGGCCCATTTGATGGACTATCACTCACTCTTTTGGGGTCCCGGATTGATTTCAGCACTTGACGAACCCCGGGGTGCGTCTACGTGTCGGTCATCAACACTCGCGGTTTTTGGCGATTCTGACCCGTTTCGTGGACTATTAATTATTGTTTGGGTGTCCCAGAGCGATTTCCATGGTTGTCGAATCCCAAGGAGTGCTTACGTGTTCATTGTCAAGACTCGTAGTTTTGGATGATTCTGACCCGTTGCTTGGACTATTACTCAGTTTTGGGGTCTTGAAGTGAATTCCACGATTGACGAACCCCGGGGTGCGTCTATGTGTCGGTCATCAACACTCGCGTTTTTGGTCGATTGTGACCCGTTTCGTGGTCTATTACTCACTGTTTTGGGGTCCCGTAGTGATTTCCATAGTTATTGAACCCCAAGGTGCACTTACGTGTCGGTCATCAACAATCGCAGTTTTGGCCGATTCTGGCCCGTTTCATGGACTATTACTCACTATTTTGGGGTCCCGGAGTAATTTCGACGATTGACGAACCCCGGGGTGCGTCATTGTGTCGGTCATCAACACTCTCGTTTTTTGTCGATTCTGACGCATTTTGTGGACTATTACTCACCGTTTTGGTGCCCCATAGCGATTTCCATAGTTGTTGAACCCCAAGGTGCACTTATGTGCCGGTCATCAATACTCGCACTTTTGGCCGATTCTGGCCCGTTTCATGGACTATTACTCACTGTTTGGGGTCC
>NW_025228116.1:192219-192873 GCF_018294505.1 Triticum aestivum
GGTCCCGTAGTGATTTCCATAGTTATTGAATCCCAAGGTGCACTTACGTGTCGGTCATCAACACTCGCAGTTTTGGCCGATTCTGGCCCATTTGATGGACTATCACTCACTCTTTTGGGGTCCCGGATTGATTTCAGCACTTGACGAACCCCGGGGTGCGTCTACGTGTCGGTCATCAACACTCGCGGTTTTTGGCGATTCTGACCCGTTTCGTGGACTATTAATTATTGTTTGGGTGTCCCAGAGCGATTTCCATGGTTGTCGAATCCCAAGGAGTGCTTACGTGTTCATTGTCAAGACTTGTAGTTTTGGATGATTCTGACCCGTTTCTTGGACTATTACTCAGTTTTGGGGTCTTGAAGTGAATTCCACGATTGACGAACCCCGGGGTGCGTCTATGTGTCGGTCATCAACACTCTTGTTTTTGGTCGATTGTGACCTGTTTCGTGGTCTATTACTCACCGTTTTGGGGTCCCGTAGTGATTTCCATAGTTATTGAACCCCAAGGTGCACTTACGTGTCGGTCATCAACAATCGCAGTTTTGGCCGATTCTGGCCCATTTCATGGACTATCACTCACTATTTTGGGGTCCCGGAGTAATTTCGACGATTGACGAACCCCGGGGTGCGTCATTGTGTCGGTCATCAACACTC
>NW_025228116.1:193208-193916 GCF_018294505.1 Triticum aestivum
CAACACTCGCGTTTTTGGTCGATTGTGACCCATTTCGTGGTCTATTACTCACCGTTTTGGGGTCCCGTAGTGATTTCCATAGTTGTTGAACCCCAAGGTGCACTTACGTGTCGGTCATCAATACTCGCACTTTTGGCCGATTCTGGCCCGTTTCATGGACTATTACTCACTGTTTGGGGTCCCGGAGTGATTTCCACGATTGACGAACCCCGGGGTGCATATACGTGTCGGTCATCAACACTCGCGGTTTTTGGTGATTCTGACCTGTTTCATGGACTATTAATCACCATTTTGGAGTCCCAGAGCGATTTCCATGGCTGTCGAATCCCAAGGAGTGCTTACGTGTTGGTAGTCCAGACTCGCAGTGTGGGCCGATTTTGATCTGTTTCTTGGACTATTACTCAGTTTTGGGGTCTTGAAGTGAATTCCACGATTGACGAACCCCGGGGTGCGTCTATGTGTCGGTCATCAACACTCGCGTTTTTGGTCGATTGTGACCCGTTTCGTGGTCTATTACTCACCGTTTTGGGGTCCCGTAGTGATTTCCATAGTTATTGAACCCCAAGGTGCACTTACGTGTCGGTCATCAACACTCGCAGTTTTGGCCGATTCTGGCCCATTTCATGGACTATCACTCACTCTTTTGGGGTCCCGGAGTGATTTCAGCACTTGATGAACCCCGGGGTGCGTCTACGTGTCGGTCATCAA
>NW_025228116.1:201693-202749 GCF_018294505.1 Triticum aestivum
CCTTCAAGAGACTCAGCCGACACAACATCTTGAGATTGACGAAGTCACCACATACACCTTCTGGGTGGATCACCTTCAAGAGACTCAGCCGACACAACATCTTGAGATTGACGAAGTCACCACATACGCCTTCTGGGTGGATCATCAAGGAACGGAGGGAGTAGCGGGGCGATGGGAAAGGCAACTGCGAGGGCTACCGTTGTGGCGACCGCGTGCGCGCTGCCACCATACCCTGGCGATCGACGGTGAGTCGGGGGCCGTTTCTAGGCTCTCGCCGACGCCGACAAGGAAGATGCAGATGGGGAGGCGGATGCGATCTCTTCGGCGACTCCGCCATCGCCGACACCATCTGACCTAATCTGCAATTTTTTCAACTCCGGCTACGACGAAGAGGAACTGGCGATGACTGTCGACAAGGTGCTGCCCCTTGACAGTCCGGCTAGGATAGGGCTTCACGCGGGAGAGAAGAAGGAGATGGTTCATCGTGTTGTTCATCGGAGAACAGCGGCGATGGCGATCATGCCATGGAACGCCCCCCTCCCTAAGGTAAGTCTACCAAACCTAACCCTTTTCGATATGATTCGTCCGGAGTCTTGGATAGTAGTGAAGAGGAGAAGGAATGCTCACCGGGCGGTGGATGGACCGGCGCCGGCAGTGACCGCGGCGTCCACGCAGGTGATGCCGGCGATCGAGATCACGGTGATTCGGGCGCTGCATTTGAATTCTCCCCATGGCCACAACGGGCCGGTGCAGAGTGAGTTTGGGCAGATTGAGATTGATGAAGTCAGCGCATACGCCTTCTTGGTGGATCTCCTTCAAGAGACTCAGCCGACACACCATCTTGAGATTGACGAAGTCACCACAAACGCCTTCTGTGTGGATCACCTTGAAGAGACTCAGCCGACACAACATCTTGAGATTGACAAAGTCACCACATACGCCTTCTGGGTGGATCATCTTCAAGAGACTCAGCCGACACAACATCTTGAGATTGACGAAGTCACCACATACGCCTTCTGGGTGGATCACCTTCTAGAGACTCAGCCGACACAACAT
>NW_025228116.1:205756-206214 GCF_018294505.1 Triticum aestivum
CATACGCCTTCTGGGTGGATCACTTCAAGAGACTCAGCCGACACAACATCTGGAGATTGACGAAGTCACCACATACGTCTTCTGGGTGGATCACCTTCAAGAGACTCAGACGACACAACATCTTCAGATTGACGAAGTCACCACATACGCCTTCTCAGTAGATCACCTTCAAGAGACTCAGCTGACACAACATCTTGAGATTGACGAATAAACCACATACGCCTTCTGGGTGGATCACCTTCAAGAGACTCAGCCGACACAACATCTTGAGATTGACGAAGTCACCGCATACGCCTTCTAGGTGGATCACGTTCAAGAGACTCAGCCGGCACAACATCTTGAGGTTGACGAAATCACCGCATATGCCTTCTGGGTAGATCACCTTCAAGAGACTCAGCCGACACAACATCTTGAGATTGACGAAGTCACCGGATACGCCTTCTGGGTGGTTCACCTTC
>NW_025228116.1:208009-208612 GCF_018294505.1 Triticum aestivum
GCATACGCCTTCTGGGTAGATCACCTTCAAGAGACTCAGCCGACACAACATCTTGAGATTGACAAAATCACCGCATATGCCTTCTGGGTGGATCACCTTCAAGAGACTCAGCCGACACAACATCTTGAGATTGACGAAGTCACCACATACGCCTTCTGGGTGGATCACTTCAAGAGACTCAGCCGACACAACATCTGGAGATTGACGAAGTCACCACATACGTCTTCTGGGTGGATCACCTTCAAGAGACTCAGACGACACAACATCTTCAGATTGACGAAGTCACCACATACGCCTTCTCAGTAGATCACCTTCAAGAGACTCAGCTGACACAACATCTTGAGATTGACGAATAAACCACATACGCCTTCTGGGTGGATCACCTTCAAGAGACTCAGCCGACACAACATCTTGAGATTGACGAAGTCACCGCATACGCCTTCTAGGTGGATCACGTTCAAGAGACTCAGCCGGCACAACATCTTGAGGTTGACGAAATCACCGCATATGCCTTCTGGGTAGATCACCTTCAAGAGACTCAGCCGACACAACATCTTGAGATTGACGAAGTCACCGGATACGCCTTCTGGGTGGTTCACCTTC
>NW_025228116.1:209710-210789 GCF_018294505.1 Triticum aestivum
TACGCCTTCTGGGTGGATCACCTTCAAGAGACTCAGCTGACACAGCATCTTGAGATTGACGAAGTCACCACATACGCCTTCTGGGTGGATCGCCTTCAAGAGACTCAGCCGACACAACATCTTGAGATTGACGAAGTCACCACATACACCTTCTAGGTGGATCACCTTCAAGAGACTCAGCCGACACAACGTCTTGAGATTGACGAAGTCACCACATACGCCTTCTGGGTGGATCATCAAGTAACGGAGGGAGTAGCGGGGCGATGGGAAAGGCAACTGCGAGGGCGACCGTTGTGGCGACCGCGTGCGCGCCGCCACCATCCCCTGGCGATCGACGGTGAGTCGGGGGCCGTTTCTGGGCTCTCGCCGACGCCGACAAGGAAGATGCAGATGGGGAGGTGGATGCGATCTCTTCGGCGACTCCGCCATCGCCGACACCATATGACCTAATCTGCAATTTTTTCAACTCCGGCTACGACGAAGAGGAACTGGCGATGACTGTCGACAAGGTGCTGCCCCTTGACAGTCTGGCTAGGATAGGGCTGCACGCGGGAGAGAAGAAGGAGATGGTTCATCGTGTTGTTCATCGGAGAACAGCGGCGATGGCGATCATGCCATGGAACGCCCCCCTCCCTAAGGTAAGTCTACCAAACCTAACCCTTTTCGATATGATTCGTCCGGAGTCTTGGATAGTAGTTAAGAGGAGAAGGAATGCTCACCGGGCGGTGGATGGACTGGCGATTCGGGCGCTGCATTTGAATTCTCTCCATGGCCACATATGCCTTCTGGGTGGATCACCTTCTAGAGACTCATCCGGCACAACATCTTGAGATTGGCGAAGTCACCACAAACGCCTTCCGGGGGGATCACCTTCAAGAGACTCAGGTGACACAACATCTTGAGATTGACGAAGTCACCACATACGCCTTCTGGGTGGATCACCTTCAAGAGACTTAGCCGACACAACATCTTGAGATTGACGAAGTCACCACATATGCCTTCTGGGTGGATCACCTTCAAGAGACTCAGCCGACACAACATCTCGAGATTGACGAAGTCACCACGCACGCCTTCTAGGT
>NW_025228117.1:0-820 GCF_018294505.1 Triticum aestivum
TTGTTTCATCGTCTTGGTTGCGCCACGCTTTGACGACGTACTCGATTGTTTCGACGATCCGGCCGAGGGCTAAAATAAGAAAGAGTCGCGCGCGTTAGTACACACATATTTATTCAAATCAGTTAGTTTGTATCACCAGAGGCTCAATGTATATATATACCTCGGCGCCGGAGGTGGTTGCTACTTCCATTTGAAGATCGTCGTTTATCGACGTTTGTTCGGCATCATCTTGCTGACGGCGCCCTTCATCTTCACCGTCAAGGTTCAGATAAGAAGAGATATCATCTTCTTCTTCTCCGGTCGGCACATATAGAATATCGCCGTTTATGATGCCGAACATATGTGCTTCACCGTCCGGATCATAGTTGTCCATAATCGGGTCAGCTCTATCGTCCGCCATTATGTCAGTCCTGAAAACATGTAGTAAAAACAAATTAATTAAGCGAAGAAGGGGGGCGGTGGCGGTGGCGGTGGCAAAAGGAGGGGGCGAGGAAGGGGTGGGAGACGGTGTCGCGGTAGAGCGCGAGACGGGGCGGCAGACGACGGCGTCACGGAGAGGGGAGGCGAGGACAACACATTTATAACCCTCGCCGTCCCCTCTCGATCCATAAAAAAACACCGCGCGCATCGCCGCCCCCCTCGCCGCCCCTCTCCGTATATACATTTTTTTTGTTAATTATCAAATTTTACGGTTTTTTTTGTTAATTATCAAGTTTTAAGTTATTTACCGTTTTTGTTAAACTAAGTTATTTACCGTTTTTGTTAATTATCAAATTTTACCGTTTTTTTTGTTAATTAACTAGTTAAAAAATTCTCTCTC
>NW_025228117.1:2339-3998 GCF_018294505.1 Triticum aestivum
TTTTCTTATCTTTCCGTTTCCTCGGTTTGCTACTCATGTCCTTCACATAGAAAACCTGAGCGACATCTTTCGCTAGGACGAATGGTTCGTCAAGGTAACCAAGATTGTTGAAATCCACCATTGTCATTCCGTATTGCTGGTCCACCTTTACCCCACCTCCTGTTAGCTTGAACCATTTGCACTGGAACAAAGGGACCTTAAAGGAGGGTCCATAGTCAAGTTCCCATATCTCCTCTATGTAACCATAATATGTGACCTTTTGCCCATTCTCGGTTGCTGCATCAAAGCGGACACCACTGTTTTGGTTGGTGCTCTTTTTATCTTGGGCGATCGTGTAAAATGTATTCCCATTTATCTCGTACCCTTGGAAAGTCGTTATAGTCGAAGATGGTGTCTTGGCCAACATGTACAGCTGATCTATAACATCATTGTCATTCATTAAATGTTTTCTCAACCAACTGCCGAAAGTCTCCATGTGGGCCTTCCTAATCCAGGATTCAGGCTTCCCCGGGTTGTCCGAGCGTAAAATATTCTTGTGTTTCTCAAAGTACGGAGCCACCAAGCTGGAATTGGTCAGTACAGTGTGGTGTGCTTCAGTCAGAGAATGGCCGTCCATACATATCGTTGATTTCCTTCCGATCGTGCCTTTTCCACTTAGTCTCCCCTCGTGCCGCGATCGAGGAAGACTAATCGGCTTAAGGTCAGGAACAAAGTCAACACAAAACTCAATTACGTCCTCATTTCCATAGCCCTTGGCGATGCTTCCTTCTGGCCTAGCACGGTTACGAACATATTTCTTTAATACTCCCATGAACCTCTCGAAGGGGAACATATTGTGTAGAAATACAGGACCGAGAACGAAAATCTCTTCGACTAGGTGAACCAGGAGGTGCGTCATAATATTGAAGAAGGATGGCGGGAACACCAACTCGAAACTGACAAGACATTGGATCACATCGTTCTGTAACCGTGGTAGAACTTCTGGATTGATTACCTTCTGAGAGATTGCATTGAGGAATGCACATAGCTTCACAATGGCTACTCGAACATTTTCCGGCAGGAGCCCCCTCAAAGCAATCGGAAGCAATTGCGTCATAATCACGTGGCAGTCGTGAGACTTCAGGTTTTGGAACTTTTTCTCCGCCATGTTTATTATTCCCTTTATATTGGACGAGAATCCAGACGGGACCTTCATACTGCTCAGGCATTCAAAAAAGATGACCTTCTCTTCTTTGGTCAGAGCGTAGCTGGCACGACCTTGAAACCATTCCGGATGCCGGTCATCAGGGTCTTTCAAACGTTGCTGGTCCTGCCGTGCTTCCTTTGTATCATTTGTCTTCCCATACACGCCCAAGAAGCTTAGGAGGTTCACGCAAATATTCTTCGTAGCGTGCATCACGTCGATTGCAGAGCGGACATCTAGGACTTTCCAATATTCTAGCTCCCAGAATATAGATTTCTTCTTCCACATGGCTGCGTGCCCTTCAGCTCCCTTCGAAACTGATTGTCCGCCAGGACCCTTTCCAAAGATGACTTTCAAATCCTTGACCATATCAAATACCTCAGCACCAGTGCGTTCCGCAGGCTTCGGCCGGTGATCTGCCTTGCCGTTGTAATGCTTGCCTTTCTTTCTTACTGGATGAATTTTCGGAAGAAATC
>NW_025228117.1:5382-63645 GCF_018294505.1 Triticum aestivum
ATGCATGTGAACATCTCTTGAGGAAGAGTAACCCTTCTGATTCTTACAGATAACACATGGACAGATAACAAAACCCCCCTGCTTGTTCGCATTAGCCACTACGAGGAAATCTTTCAAACCCGTAGTGAACTCGCCGGAGAGTCGGTTACCGTACATCCATTGCCGATTCATCTGCATTATTATAATATAAAATATATAATTAACCATCATGCATTTGTTAAACTAACTAGCTACAAACAATATAAATTAAACAATGAACTGCACACATGCATATTTTATCAATGACACATCAAAGGTTCATCAAGTTGCTAACCGCGATCGAGGAGTGTGGCTCCAACACTTCATGTCATGTTTGTTTCATGCTCTTGGGGCATTTCATCAAACACCTTATGTGCATAAGAGGAACCAAAAGCAAACCTACACCCACTTGTGAAGAGAATGGCTCCAAATGGATAAGTGTTGGCTGCTGGATGGGTATATATAGGGGAGGGGCTTTAGTTGCGGTTGGCCTGGCAAACCGTGACTAAAGGTGCCCGAAGGCCTTTAGTCGCGGTTGTCCTGGCCAACCGAGACTAAAGACCCTCACGTGCGCCAGCTGGCCACCGAGCGCCCTGGGCCCAGGCCTTTGGTCGCGGTTCACCTCCAGAACCGCGACTAAAGGTCCCATTAGTCGCGGTTCCTACAGCTTCGCGACTTATGGGGCTAGACGGAAGCCTGTTTTTCCACCAGTGAGAGTAGCATGCATGCATGTGCAGTCTGTCCTATCATGCCTACTTTCCTCTCTCTCTTGCTACATGCGCATTCCTCTTTCTTTCCTAGCACATACCTTCTCACTCACACACATCACAGCATGCAGCAACAGGCGTGCCGCCACAGCCTCCGGCGGCAGGTGCCATGTCTATACGCCTATACCCATTTCCCGTTTCCCGTTCCCGCATCATTTTAAATCTTGTGATATATGGGGTGACACGTGTCGCACGCCGGGCCTGCCCCCACAACTTAGCTGGTCTTTTGTGCCATTTTGATCCAGTGATGGTCTTTTTTGTCTATTGCAGTTGTCAGGTAGTCTTTTTGGACAAATATTCTCGCGTGGAATTGGCTGGATAATATTGGATCCGATCGGACATGGTCTCAATCGATCCAGCCGCTGGCCGCTCGTCCTCCTCCAAGGTCACTGCCGGCCGTGGGCCTCGTCCGCGCCGCCGCTGCTTTCTGTGGCTGCCAGCCACCGGCCTCGTCCGCGCACCGCTGCTGCCTTCTGCAGCCACCAGTCGTCGACCCTGTCTGTGCCGCTGCTGCCGGCCGACGGCCTCGTCCGTGCCACTGCTGCCTTCTGCAGCGCCACAGGACGACGGCCCCGTCTGTGCCGCTGCTACCGGCCGCCGGCCTCGTCCGCGGCGCTGTTGTCTTCGGCGGCTGCCCGCGGGGCGCTCGCGTGGTTACGTGAGTGGCTGCTTCCATTTCTTGTCTAGGTGTCTACTGCTCCAGATCGCGACTCTGTCTAACCGATTTGGTCCTCGTTCGGCTGGCTTTTCGTCTGATTGATCTGCTGCTGGTTTTGGCCGCTCTCATCTTGGCCAGATGAATCTTGAGTGACCTTTGCTATTCTAATAAAAGACAAAAAAGGAGCACCATGTCTTTGGCGTCATCTGGCTATGTTGCCATCCCGCGCTGCCCGGTGATATTCGATGGGGCTAGCTATGTTGAGTTCGTTGCCTTTATGTGCATTCACATGCATGGCATTCTTCTCTCGGGTGTTCTTTCTGGTGAAGTCCCCTGTCCTCCGCGCCCAGTAACTCCTGTGGTTCCTACCCCACCGCCGACGCCACCAGCTCTTGACGCAAACGCTTCTGATGCTAATAGGGAAACAACCAGGGTTGCTGTTGATGATGCGACTGCCGCTTATGACCAGGAGGTCTTGGATTATTCAAATGCTCTTTATGTTTATCGTGACGATCTGGATGCTTACACTGAATGGTGTGATGATGATGATGACCAGTGTTTTTCCTTAGTTTGCTTCTGAGTTTATAGGCGTCGGTACTATCTTTGAGATGTCGACTCATCTTCTTCAGCGCTATAAGCCCTTTGGTGATGCTCACTACTTGTGTGTGGTCCTTTAGGAGCATACTCTTCAGCATGGAGACTCCACTATTGATGAGGTCTACACTCAGAGTTCTTCTTCTGGCGCCAGCTTGACTCGCTTCGCACTACTATTTGTGGCACTTGCTCGTGTTGCCAGACTATGAGGTTAGACTTGGAGTTTTAGCGCATCTATGAGTTCTTGTCACGGCTCCATGGGGAGTTTGAGCCTCGACATGCTCAGTTGTTTCCTCGTGGTCGTGTTCCTATTTCCGAGGTGTTTCCTCAACTTCATGCTGAGGAGACTCGCCTCCGTGGTGCTTGTTAGCTTCATATTCCCTCTGTGCTAGCTGCTCGAGCTGCTACTCCAACAATGTCTTCTCGCTCCAGTGCTCCGCCGCTACTGCCCACTCCTTCGGGTAGTGAGGCCCACTCTCGTGAAGGCCGCTCTCGTCCTCGTACTCATTGTGACTACTGCAACAGGGATGGTCGCCCTGAGTCTAACTGCTTCAAGAAGAAGCGTGCACTACGGGAATCTTCTTATTTGTCGTCTGCCATGGTAGACGGCAAAGGCCCCAAAAGCGGACGGCAAAGGCCTTTGCCGTCTGTCACCGATGGCAAACCTGCCCGGCAAAGAGAGCGACTGTAACCAGGTTATTTGCGGTCTGCTTCCTTAAAGCAGATGACAAAGGCACGTTGCCGTCGGTGGTGGACGGCAAGGAATATGGACGGCAAAAACCGTGCGTTAGCCACGTCAGGTGGCTAACGACAGCCTTTTCCCTTTGACAGCTGACGGCAAAACGTGCTCCGACACATCACCCCACGTGCCCGGCTTGACATGTGCCGCCCAGCCGCGTCGCTAGGTCAAACAGATGCGCGTTGCTCGGTCAAACTACAGCGTCTGCCACCCCCTCGATGACCTGTCCTGTTGACAGCCGCCTCGCCTTCCACCCTCCCCCCCGCCACCGCCCCGTCCCGTTGTCATGTCCCGTCATAAGGCGCCGACATTAATGAGCAGTAATGCCAGCGCCGGTCCAACCGCCCGACACCCGTCGCCCAGACGGCTATAAGAACCCACCCCAGCCACCATCACCCCACACCCGACCTCACACCCCGACTCCTGCCACCGACGAGAACCAGCGCCGAGTGATGGGCTACCACCATGGATGTAGCAGGGCTCGCGGCGACGACGACGCCCCGAGCTCCTGGCCGTCGAGCCCCGGCAACCCAGAGACGGTGAAGCTCTGCCAGTACTGCCTGCTCGTGCCACCGGGCAACCGTCTTCCCCGGCAGTGGCACATCTCCATCGACGGGTACCCGAAGCTCGGCCCCGGCGCGATGGTGGAGGAGCTTCGGACTCACATCGACGTCTGCCACAACATCGTCGGCCGTCACGCCTTCTGGAAGGGGAAGGTGTATGACGAGGTCATCGCCACCTTCTGGCTGGCGGCAGTCAGTGTCACCCCTGACCTCACGAGCGCGAGCAGTTGCCTTCGTGCCCCGGCACCGGTGGCCGGCCCGGCCCAGCGCCATCGTGGAGCTGCCACCGGAGCAGGTAGTCCTCCGCGAGGACGGCGACTCGGACAACACTCCGGGTTGGCACATCGCCCTACGGGCGTCGGAAGCGGAGGCGAGGGATGCCGCCGAGATTGGAGCTGCCATCGAAGCCGCCACGGCCATGGCGGCAGAGGAGGCCGCGATGGCGCCGACGAAGGACGAGGAGGCGGCGATGGAGGGTGACGACGCCGTCGTGATTGACCTGCAGGCCCCTAGTGTTGACGATTAGCGTCGTCGCTAAGTTTAAGTTTGGACTATGTAAAATATATCTATCTATGTAAAATATATCTACCTAAGTTTTAATTTGGACTATGTGGAATGAAAATGCAATCTAAATATATATATCTAAGTTTTAATTTAGACTATGTGTGCGTGGGACATCGGGCGGCGGGGCGGCGGGGCCTTAGTGGCGGGGCGTCGGTGGAAGCGGGCGGCGGGGCATCGGTGGCAGCGGGTGGCAAGGCAGGATGGCATGGGGTAGGGGCGGATGCAGGGTGTGATCGGGGAGAGAGAGAGAAGGGGGTGGGAAACAGAGAGAGGAGAGAGGTGGGATACAAAGAGAGATAAGAGAGAGAGAGAGGAGAGGGGGTGGGGGCGGCGAGGCAGCGCGTTAGCGATGTTAGGAAGATTGTTCTTTGTTGTCCGCTAGCTAATGGCAACATATCTTTGCCGTTAGCTAGCGGACGGCAACGAGGTGGGGGGACGGGACGTCAGAGTAGCCTCTCTCCACTGGGCCCACCAGTATCTTTGCCGTCAGCTAGCGGATGGCAAAGAACTAGCTGACGGCAAGCTTCCTCTTTGTCGTTCGCCAGATCTTTATCGTCCGCTATTTGTGAGCTGACGGCAACGACCTTATTTGCCATCAGCAAGCTGACAGCAAAATCTCTGTTTCCAGTAGTGGTGATATGCGTAATAGGGAGCACAATTCTTCTCCTAGGACTTGTGCTTCTTCCTCGACGTTGTCTACTCTCTCCTTGATTGAGCAAGATATTGTGAAGCTCAAGCGTCTACTTGCTGCTTCAGGTTCTTCGACAGGTACTGTAGGCTCTGTGACTGGTGCTTCTAGTGATGAGCGACCACCGTTTACACAGTCAGGTACATCCCCATGGGTTCTGGATTCTGGAGCTTCATTTCATATGTCCTTCAATTCTTCTATCTTGTCCTCTCATAGATCTCTCTATTTTCCTATTAATGTTCTTACTGCCAATGGTACTCCTCTTCCTGTTCGAGTCGAGGCACTCTTGCCACTTCTTCTTTTTATGTTCCAGATGTTTCTCATGTGCCTCGCCTTACCATGAACCTATTTTCTGCGGTTCAGCTTACTGATTCTGGTTGTCGTGTCATTCTCGATGTTGATTCTTGCACTATCTAGGATCGCCACATGAAGGCTCTGGTTGGGGCTGGCCCACGCCACCATGATTCTCACAGGCTTTGGGAGTTGGACTGTCTTAATGTTCCTTCCACTTCCACCACACTCGCCAGTTCATCTTCCTTCGTTGCTTGAGCTACCAGCTCCTTCCAGCAGTGGCATCATCGACTTGGTCACCTTCGTGGTTCACGACTATCGTCTTTAGTTCGTCGTGGTCTTCTGGGCCTGTCTTAGCCTCTCAGGAGATGTCTCCTTATAGTGTCTGGGTTATAGGCTTGGTAACCAAGTTCAGTTACCTTATCCTGCTAGCGAGTCAGTGTCTCAACGCCCTTTTGATTTAGTACATTCAGATGTGTGGGGTCCGGCTCCCTTCTCTTCCAAAGGGGGCCAACACATGTTTCACTTAAAAAAAGATGGATTTTACGTTTGTCTGCCTTTTTTCCTTGTACATTAAGTACATCATCAGGATTGAGCAGATACCTTATATCTGTGTCGCTGACCCAAACTTCATGCACGAAGGCTTCTTGGCAGTCTGCCCGGAGCACCGTGAATACCTGAGTAAGTACATCACCGATTTCATGGTCGGCAATAAGGACAAGGAGACGATTCTCATTCCTTATCATTCCATGTAAGTCATCCGTGGATATCCTTCCTTCGATTTCAATCATTCATTTGCACGCGTGAAGGATAATTTGAGGTGTAATTATTTTGCACAGCGACGGGTGTGCCGTCCCCATCATCCTTTACCCCCGATTCTCCCATGCTCTTTACTTGGACTCGTCGAAGAATATGAAGAAAAAGGATTACACCCACATCAAGCGTGTCCTCGACAATGCTATCTTAAGCTACGACCTACGGGGTGGAGAGTTCACACTCAAGAAGACAAGGAACCACGCGCCTGCATTCGGCCATAAGACCGACTTCTGCTACATCCAGCAACCGAGTGGTACTCTCAGTGATGGATTATAGGTCCTCCACCACATGTTGGAGTACCGACAGGATCACCAGAACCTTCACATGTCACCTAGATCTGGCGATGCCAATATTCTTCAATGGGCCAAGAAACTAGGAGATGTCCCAGATCATCGACTCCGAGTTGAGTTCTATCACATCCAGCGTGAACTTGCCCAAATCATCATGAAGGAGGTCCTCAAACAAACAGGGTTGTTCTATGAAGAAGGGAAAATGTCGAGGGAAGACGTCCAAACACGCGTAGCCGCTCAATGTCTCGACCTAAAGCCTTTCACTGCGCTTGGGGACTATCTCCCTGATTTGGATGGATGACACGACACGTTGGAGTGATTGACGATATATGATAATGTGTCCGTTTAGTCCATACTTTCTCGATGACGAAACTTTGAGTTATGCACGACGAAACTTTGTGATGTAATTAAACCTTCCTCCTCAACTAGCGAAGATCACTCTATTTAGAGCATTTTGGGTATGATGAACTTTGTTATTTATGCTTATGATATGTTACTTTTATTTTTGCCAACTCTGTCTCTTTATGTTGCTCAACTATATATGTTGCATATTATCGACTAATGTGACGATGTTGGTACATAGATCATCGATGGCGAAGAAGTGCTACGCCAGGAATATACAATGAGTGGCCTGAGTGTCAGGCCCAAGTGTACCGGTTTTCGAGCGACAGCTAGAGAGGGTTCAATAGAAGAGTCAAAGCGGTAAATAGTTAGTTTAGGTTCACGCTAGTGTGAGAGAGGGATACAAACCTGCGCCTCAAGAAGTACTACATTATGTATGATGAGAAATGTCAGTTAACTTGTATCACTATATCGTGGTTATTCTGTGACAACATGATTTGTGTTCGATGATATGATGAGACAATTATGTGTATGATATGATGAGCATATTGCATGTTTATGATATGATTAGAATACTGTATAAAACCTGTACAAAAACATCACAAATACGTAGCAAAAAAAAGATATGTCAAAATATAGTAGTAGCACTCTTTAGCGCTGGATAGGAAAACGCTACTGCTAAGCCACTTAGCAGTAGCATTGGAATGGACAGCGCTATTGCTAAGTAGATATAGCAGTATCGTGGATCAAAACACGCTACCGCTAAATGTTAGTTGTAGAGCCTTATCAGTAGTGTGGTGCCCCGCGCTACTTGATGACCCACAAGTATAGGGGATCAATTGTAGTCCTTTCGATAAGTAAGAGTGTCGAACCCAACGAGGAGCAGAAGGAAATGACACGTGGTTTTCAGCAAGGTAATGTGTGCAAGCGCTGAAATTGTAAGTAGCTAGTAGTTTGATAGCAAGATAATTTGTAACGAGCGAGTAATGGTAACGGTAACAAAAGTGCATCAAGGTAGCACAATCCTTTTGAGGCAAAGGCCATGCCAAAATGGTCTCTGATGATAAGCAAAGCGTTCTTGAGGGTACACGGGAATTTCATCTAGTTACTTTCATCATGTTGATTCGATTCGTGTTCGCTAGGTGCTTAGGTGCTTCTCTTACTTGAACAAGCCTCCTACTTATGATTAACCAGTCGCATGCATCCGCAACTATGAGAAAAGTATTAAGAATAAATTCTAACCATAGCATTAAACTTTTTGGATCCAATCGGTCCCTTGCGGAATAGCGCATAAACTAGGGTTTAAGATTCTATAACTCTCGCAACCCATCATCTAATAAATAATCCACAATGCATTCCCTTAGGCCCAAATATGGTGAATTGTCATGTAGTCGACGTTCACATGACGCCACTAAGGGAATCACAACATACATATTATCAAAATATTGAACACATATCAAGTCACATGATTACTTCCAACAAGATTTCTCTCGTGACCTCAAGAACAAATGTAACTACTCACAAGTGATAAACATGCTCAAGATGAACATATAATCTTCCACCAAATAAACCATATAGTAATCAACTACAAGATGTAATCAACACTACTAGCCACCCACAAGTACCAATCTATAGTTCTGGTATATAGGTTGAACACAAGAGATGAACTAGGGTTTGAGAGGAGTTGGTTCTGTGGAGGATGTTGGTGGAGATTTCCCTCCCCAAGATGGGAGAGTTGTTGGTGATGATGAAGACGGTGATTTCTCCCTCCGGGAGGGAAGTTCCTCCGGCGAAATCACTCCGCCAGAGGGAAAAAGTGCTCCTGCCCAAGTTCCGCCTCTAGACGGTGGCGCTTCGTCCCAAAAGTCCTCCTCTAGTTTTTTCTAGGTCAAAATGACTTATATACCAGAAGATGGGCACCGGAGGTGGGCCTGGCTGAGAACAACCCACCAGGGCGCGCCTGGGGGCCCTGGCGCGCCCTGGTGTCTTGTGCTCACCAGGTGGCCCTCCTTCGGTGGTTATTTGCTCCAATATTTCTTATTTATTCCATAACAATCCTCATGAAGTTTCAGCTCATTTGGAGTTGTGTAGAATATGTGGCCTGACATAGCTTTTTCAGGTCCAGATTTTCAGCTACCGGAATTCTCCCTCCTTGTGTAAACCTTGCATATTATGATAGAAAAGGCATTAGAATTACTCCAAAAAGCATTATTATGCATAAAAACATTATAAATAACAGTAGGTAAACATGATGCAAAATGGATGTATCAACTCCCCCAAGCTTAGACCTCGCTTGTCCTCAAGCAAAAACCAAAATCGAAAAACATGTCCACATGCTTAGAGAGAGAGGTGTCGATAAAAACAAAATACGGACATAGAAGCATCATGTGAATTATTATAACAGCAACAAACTTTAACATAAATTTTTATCATAGACTTCTCATGAATAAGTAGCAATTCATCACACTATCGAAGTATAAAGCAAAAACTCTATTGGGAACCAACAAACTATGTTATCAGTCAGCTTTGCAACTACAATTCATCATATTTTCATGAAGGGTCACGTAACGGAGCCTTTAGGCAAGTCCACATCCTCAACCATCATATAGTCTTCTATGATTGCTAACACTCATCGCATAAACATGAGGAAAACATTTCAACCGGACACATAGAAACATAGGGGCTTATAGTTTCGCCTCCCAACGTATTCACCTCAAGGGTGATGTCAACAATAATAAATCATGCCACCCATATTCAACTGGACATATGTGCCTAGATCTTTCCTCACCACACGATGCTTGCCAAAGGAGAAAAGTAAAAAGGAATAGAGAGAAAAACTTTGACTCTTACATAAAAGTAAATACATAAAAGTGAAAGATAGCCCCTTCACAAAGGGAAACAGAGGTTTTCATGCGCTTATTTGTTTGTATGCTCGACCCCTTAATGCAAAAGAATGTCACGTTATATTGCCCCTTGTGATGGAAACCTTTATTATGCAGTCTGTCGCTTTTATTCTTTGCTATCACATGTTCGTACAACGCTCAATTTTATCTTACACTAAATGATCTCACACTTATAGAAGCAATTTTTATTGCCTTGTTGCACCGATGACAACTTACTTGAAGAATCTTACTCAATCCTTAGGTTGGTATGGTGGACTCTCGAAAATAAGATTTGGGTTTAAGGGTTTTTGGATGCACAAGTAGTATCTCTACGTAGTGCAGAATTTTTGGCTAGTAAAGATGCGGGGCAAGCACCACATGTTGAAGGATCTATGACAATATAACTTCTATGTGAATATGAACAAACATAAATCATTACATTGTCTTCCTTGTCCAGCGTCAACAAATTTGGCATATAATATTTTAATGGGCACTCACAATCACAAAAGATTTCCATGATAGTGCATTTCTATGTGAATCTTCTCTTCCCTTATTAATTCTTTCATGAGTTGCATCATTGACCAATGCTATGTTTGTCAATCTCTAATAAAATTTTCTACTTATACTTTTCATTATGTGATATCATTACTTACCATAAGATTAGCATATGATCTTTTTCATTTATTTCCTTTGTTTTTATTGGAACGTGAAAGTAAAGAAAGCAAAAGCTCAAACTGAACTTTATTATATAATTCGCACATGATTACAAGGATAGATTACTAGGAAAACTCTCGAAAAGAAAGGATAAAACTAAGCTTTAATTCATCTAAAGAAAAAGATAACTAAGGGTCGAACTAAAATAAGTAAAGTTAAAAGATAGTGGAGGTGATACGATACTGGGGCAGCTCCCCTGAGGGTGTCCTGGATTAGGGGGTATCCGGACAGCCGGACTATATACTTTGGCCGGACTGTTGGACTATGAAGATACAAGATTGAAGACTTCGTCCTGTGTCTGGATGGGACTCTCCTTTGCGTGGAAGGCAAGCTTGGCGATTTTGATATGTAGATCTCCTTCTCTATAACCGACTCTGTGTAACCCTAGCCTCCTCTGGTGTCTATATAAACTAGAGGGTTTAGTCCGTAGGACGAGAACAATCATAATCATAGGCTAGCTCCTAGGGTTTAGCCTCTACGATGTCGTGGTAGATCAACTCTTGTAATACTCATATCATCAAGATCAATCAAGCAGGAAGTAGGGTATTACCTCCATCGAGAGGGCCCGAACGTGGGTAAACATCGTGTCCCCAGCCTCCTGTTACCATTAGCCTTAGACGTACAGTTCGGGACCCCCTACCCGAGATCCGCTGGTTTTGACACCGACATTGGTGCTTCCATTGAGAGTTCCACTGTGTCGTTGCGATAAGGCTTGATGGCTCCTTCGGTCATCTTCAATGACGCAGTCCAAGGGGAGGTTTTCCTTCCCGGAAAGATCTTCGTATTCAACGGCTTCGCACTGCGGGCCAATTCGCTTGGCCATCTAGAGCAGATCGACAGCTACGCCCCTGGCCACCAGGTCAGGTTTGGAAACCTAAACTACACAGCCGACATCCGCGGAGCATTGATCTTCGTCGGATTCGAGCCCATGTCAGGTGCGACAAACAGTCTCGATGAGCATGACTTAGATCTGCCATCAGATAGTATTCGGGGAATCGCGCCTACGGCTGCCCCGGGGAACAATTCGGAGCAGATCGCGCCATCCGAAGACGGGTGGATGGACCCCGCCATGGAGGCCACACACTCATCGGCCTTGGAGCCGAACACTCATTCCACCTCCTACGAGGTCGGTACCATCGGACCCTCAGACTCGTCTCCGGCTACAGGATCCGAGCCGCGTACGCCCGTGCCTATCCAATCTGATTGGGCACCGGTCATGGAGTTCACCTCCGCGGATATCTTTCAGCACTTGCCCTTGGGCGACGTGCTAAATTCATTAAGGTCTCTCTCTTTGTTAGGAGACTCTTGGCCGAACTATGTCCGGCTCGAGTGGGAAGCGAACGATGAAGGAATTCGTTCCCCACCCACCACCCACTTAATAGCCAGTATCGACGACTTAACCGACATGTTGGATTTCGACTCCGAAGACATCGATGATACTTATGGCGATGCAAGAGGAGAATAGGAACCACCGCCCACCGGACGCTGGACTGCCACCTCATCATATGATATATGTGGTGGACACGCCAAAAGAAGGCGATGGTGAGGACACAACAAAGGATAAACCCCTCAATAAGCCACCAAAGCGACGCCGTAGGTGCCTCTCTAAATCCAGCCAGAGTAAAAACAACGCAAGAAAGAATAACACCCCGGTCGACTCCAATGGAAACGACGACCCCATGGACCCAGCGATGGAGCAGGATGAGCCAGGGGATGATGAACATAGTCCAGAGCCAACGTCAGACGACGCCGCCCGAGGGTAAAATTCAGCAACCTGTCTCCGGAGAAGAGAACAGTCCGAACGATGACGCATTCATCATCCCGGAAAAACTTGGAACAAGAGAACCTCCATCGAAGGCTTATTGCCACGGCAAGGATCCTGAAGAAGCAGAAGCAAAGGCTTAAAGCCGCACAGGATAAGCTCAACCGTAGATGGAACAAAGTGCTGGACAATGAAGACAAACATGGTGATAACCGCCACACAAAGAGCTACCCAAAGCGGAAGCTACTGCCCGAATTCGACAATGAGGCCATAGAGCCCATTCCACCGAAAAACAATACGGCCGATCTACCGGACCGACCACCCCGTGGCCGCGACAGAGCGGCTACTGATGCCGCACATAAGTCAGCACACGATTTATGTGAGCTCCCGGACAAAAAAGCCGGTGTAGCCAGGTCCATCTTTGGATCTAGAAAACGTGCCCCGATGCAGGATCATGGCCACCAAAATGATCGTACCGATGGAATACCAGCTCGGAATCAACACTGAACACAACCGTCGACAGCATGCCATGATGCATCCAAATACAGGGGAGCCGCGCACCCCCTGTGCTTCACCGATGAGGTGCTGGATCATGAATTTCCAGAGGGATTTAAGCCCGTAAATATAGAGGCATACGACGGAACGACAGACCCTGGGGTCTGGATTGAGGAATTTATCCTCCAATTCACATGGCTCGTGGAGATGATCTCCATGCCATTAAATACCCGCCCTTCAAGTTAAAAGGACCAGCTTGACATTGGTTGAAAAGCCTCCCCGAAAACTCCATTGGAAGTTGGGAGGAACTTGAGGATGCTTTCAGGGCCAATTTTCAAGGGACCTATGTCCGACCTCCGGATGCAGACGACTTAAGTCACATAATTCAACAACCCAGAGAGTCAACCCGAAAAATTTGGAACAAATTTCTTACTAAGTAGAATCAAATGTCGATTGTCCGGATGCCAAAGCCTTGGCGACTTTCAAGCATAGTATCCGAGACGAATGGCTTGCCAGACACCTCGGCCAAGAAAAGCCAAGGACAATGGCAGCCCTTACAAGCCTTATGACCCGCTTTTGTGCGGGCGAGGACAGCTGGTTGGCCCGTAGCAGCACCAGCGACCCAGGCACATCCGAAGTTAGGGATGGCAACGAGAAGCCACGACGCAATAAAAACAAGCATCGAAACAATGAACACAACCTAGATAACACGACGGTCAACGCCGAATTCAGTCAACGGAAGAAGCCATTTAAAGGCGAGATGGACCGTCCAGCCTAAATAAAATTCTAGACAAGTTATGTCAGATTCATGGCACCCCCGAAAAACCTGCAAACCACACCCATAGAGAGTTCTGGGTTTTTAAGCTGGCCGGCAAGCTAAACGCCGAACACAAGGGGAGGGAGACGCCAAGTAGAGACAAGGATGAGCCCCGCCAGCCGAGTACGGGGGGACAGAAAAAATTCCCACCAACAGTCAAAACAGTGAATATGATATACGCAACTTACATTCCAAAGAGAAGGCGCAAACGCGCACTCCGAGACATATACGCTACAGAACCCGTTGCCCCCAAATACAATCCCTGGTCGGCCTGCTCGATCACCTTTGATCGCAAGGATCATCCGACTAGTATCCGGCACGGAGGATCGACTGCCTTAGTGCTCGACCCAGTCATTGATGGATACCATCTCACTAGAGTCCTCATGGACGGCGTCAGTAGTCTTAACCTGATATATCAGGACACTGTCCGCAAAATGGGGATAGACCCGTCAAGAATCAACCAAAGTAATACTACTTTTAAAGGAGTGATACAAGGCGTCGAGGCCCGCTGCACGGGCTCTCTAATACTAGAGGTTGTATTTGGTTCTCCCGACAACTTCACAAGCGAAGAACTAATCTTCGACATCGCTCCATTCCGAAGCGGCTATCACGCACTACTTGGGACAACAGCCTTTGCTCGTTTTAATGCAGTACCGCACTACGCCTATCTTAAACTTAAGATGCCCGGTCCACGTGGAGTCATTATAGTTAGCGGAAATACCGAGCGTTCCTTATGTGCGGAAGAATATGTGGCGGCTCTAGCAGACGAACACTGAGCGGCCCCTCCAACCAAATTGGTCGCCAGGACCACGGACACGATTAGATGAGTCCGGCACCCCACCAGGTGTAACACCTCAGATGAACCTAAGCTTGGGTTGATAGATATACCCCCATAGGTGGTGCTAGGGGCTGCTCACAAGAGGAAGCCTATAGTTTGGATCGACCCTATTAATATAATAACATATCGCATTCTCATGGTTTGTTTAGATTAAACACCTCTTTGCACGAACTTTTTCACCAAGGTTTTTCCTTTTTACAGATGATCATCGTGCTACACCCTTCCAGAATACGACACAACGGAGATAAAGGCGCAGACGTGCAGCAGGGCCCCGCTCAAAGGTTTCTTTTTAGATTAAGACCCTGTGTAAACCTTTTTTACTATCTCTTGTTGCTTCATACCCTCCGGACACTCAACAGAAAGGGATACTGGCATTCTTGACATTTCTTCATGCCAGATTAAAGCATGTATCTGGAAACACAGGGCTCATTATCGAGGGCGTTACTTAGCCCAGTATGTCATAAAGTCCGAATACCTTAGGGAATGTTCAGCGTCGCAAGTTTGGCCTTATATGCATCAGCTCCGAATCATTGTCTTTGGTCAAATGTTGGGTTTGCCCGGCTCCTGTGTTTTGCTACCTTATGTTCTGCTCTTTCGGCCAAGGCGGCACCGGGAGAACTACTGCAATTGTGCCCTGGTTCATCTGGATGAGCACCTCAGTAGAGAAATCGAAAAACTGACTGTCATGATAAAGTGAGAGACTGGTCAACCACTCGATGACTCAGCAGAATCTTCGCGATTCCTCCAAATTAACGAAGGACCGGTTTCCCGGTCACATATGTACGTGCACCGTATTCGGATGAATGCGAATGTACCAGGGGCTATATAGTAGCCCCACCGTCAAACTCCTACGGCTAAGTGAAAGTTTTAAAGCTATATAGTCCGATTGCCTGGTTCATTGCGCTATCACCTCCTTAATGGACCAAGACATTGGATCAAGTGTGATTACGCGTTTTTTCGAACACCCCCGCATTATATGCATCGGGGCGGAAGCCGACGACTGCTAACTTTTAGGTTATATACATACATACATAGACGGCCGCACATGAGGCACTATAATACTTACAGGCAAAAATATAAACACAACCTTTAAAATCAATATCACATTGTTTTTACAATTAAGATACATGTCACTCAAACATGGTACTCTTTGAGTACTGCGCCTCTATTAAGCGGGCACCTTCTAGGACTTCTTCAAAAAAGTGCTCGGCTGGGTCCTGGCCTCCCGCCGGACCCCAAGTCGCAATAGCAGTGGCCTCCATCCCCGCCCAGTATGTCTTGACACGGGCAAGAGCCATCCGCGCACCCTCTATGCACGCCGACCTCTTCATAGCATTGATATGCGAAACAGCACCAAGGAATTGTTGCACTAAATCAAAGTAACTGTCCGGCCTTGGTCCCTTCGGCCAAAGATGATCCACGACAGACCTCATGGCAAGCCAAGATAACCTATGGAGCTCGGCCCACTCGGCCATTTGTTCGTTCAATAGCAGCGGACGCTTTGGAGCACTGAACTACGACATGAACAATCGTTCTGCCTCTTGATCTTTCTGATCCTTGAAATATTCAGTCGCATCAGCAGCACTCTTGGCCAAGTCCAAGTATGCGTCCTCAACACTCCATAATTGATCCAGAGGGGCATACTTCAGATCACCAAACTTCATCCACAACAGAAAGGGCTTCCCAGCCGCGATATCTCCGGCTTGATGAAGCTCCTCCTTTGCAGCTCTGATCTCAGAGCGAGTCTCCTTAGCTGCTTCCAAGGCCTTATTTAGGTCAGCCGCTTTCACTTGATTTTCCTTTTTAAGGAGCTCAGAACAGTCGGTGGCATCCTTAAGCTCAACAACCATCTTGGCTATTTTTTCTTCGCTCTGGCGATGAGCAGCCTGTTCGGCTCTCAACTCCTCGGCCGCCTTTAGGGAAGCTGCATCACTTCTCCTGGCTTGCTCCTTGGCTAGGGCAAGCTCCGCCCTAAGGGTCTCCACAGCAGCAGCTCCATCTGCAAGCACATCATATTATAGATACTAGCATCATGCTCCTCTTAATATTTGCTGATAAAGCCGAACATACATACCCTGGGCCTCGTCAAGCCGCTTGTTCACAAGCACGATGTCGGCATCTGCCACATCAAGCTGCCGCTTTAGTTCGGCAAAATTAGCAGTCCGGTCAGCCGCCGGACCCTTAGCCGCCTGCACACAAAAGTTGTGCAGTCATTACCTGGGATTATGATCCTCTGTTTGCCACCTTTGGATGGCAACCAGAGTCTCACGGGCTACCATCTACACAGAGCACACCTAGCATGTGCGGTACAGCTGAAAATATGCATATTATTTTATGTACCTCAAAGCCTTTGAGCAGGCTCATAAAAGCTTCATCCAATCCGCTTTTGGCGGACGAAATCCTCTCAAACACCGTACCCATTAGGGTACGATGCGCGTCTGGGAAAGCCGCTTTCTCTAGAAGACCCGTTAGTATGTCCGGCGGCGTGCCGAACAACCCCGGACTCTTCCTACTGCTCTCTTTAGGAGCCGAATGCTCCAGGCTTTGGGCGGCCGAAGTATTAACTTCTGGCCTTGGCGGATCAGGAGAAATGCTCCGTGACGACACTTCGGGGTCGTTCGCCCCATGGGGCGGGGAGGAAAGGGGAGGCATTTTGCTCTCCATCATCTCTAGAAGAAGATACCCCGATGACGAGCTCTGTTGAGAAGGGCTACGAGCCGGACTACAAGAGATAGGTCTCGGTTATTATACTAAGAGTTAAAACATGATATGTTTACTAAAGTGCTTTTGATTCACTTACGGCTAAGTGGAGGGCTGGCCCTCTTGCGGGTGCTGCACGGTAAGGACGCCCTCCGGGGTAGGGACCCATGGCAAAGGTTTCTTCCTTTGTTTAGAAGCCTCCGCTTCTAAGTTTTCAGGGGCACCCCTTTTCTTCCTGTGAGGGGAAGGTACTTTAGATTCACCTCCCCAATCATCCTCCTTCTTGGAGACATCAATTCCCCTGGTCTGGATGTACAATGTATGAAGCCCACTTTCGGCTTCTCTATCCCTCTCCTCATCCTCTCCTGATGGCACCTGATATGGTGTGTGCTCAATCATCCTGATTAATAAAGGATCTGGCTAGCCTTCGGGAAGAGGGAACAAACACCTAATCCTCTCTGCCTTTCTTAGCCAATCCTGGCCAAGGGTAGTTTTTAGAATAATGTTATAATAAACACAAACAGTGTGTTCGGTTGCAGAGTTACTTACTTGGGTATCCGGACGATTGCAGTTCAGGCCCGCATCCTCGATGGTGTCCGGACACTTTATTTGTGGTCCGAAGAATAACCTATACATCCCTTCGAGCGTCACGCCGAAGAAGTGCTAAATAGTTCGCGGTCCTTCTGGATTGAACTCCCACATCCAGAGAGGTCGGCGTTTGCACGGCAGCATCCGATGAACTAGCATTACTTGAATTATTTTGACGAGGCTGATATCCCTCTTAAGAAGATCCCGAATGCGGCTTTGCAATGCCGGTACGTCATTAGCAGGCCCCCAGTCCAGTCCCTTGTTGACCCATGACGCCAGTTGAGGCGAAGGGCCCGAGAGGAAGGCAGGGGCAGCCGCCCACTTTGTGCCTCGGGGAGCTGTAATATAGAACCACTCTTGTTGCCATAAGTCGGACACCTCCGGGAAGGAACCCTTGGGCCATGGGGCATCGACGCCTTTGATTATTATAGGAATCCGGAGCCAGATCATGTAAATCTAGCCTGTAATAGAACATGAGCCCTCTAACAAAGGGATCCAGACTAAAGCCTAGCCCTCGGAGGAAGTGGGAAACAAATACAACACTCTCGTTGGGTTTGGGAGTGGGGATGACCTGCCCTTGAGCAGGCAGCCTATGTAGGATGTCGGCGGTCAGGTACCTGGCCTTCCTAAGCTTTTTGATGTCCTCCTTTGTGACAGAGGAGGCCATCCACCGGCCTTGAAGGTTGGATCCGGACATGATTGGAGGTCCGAAACGCTTGAGCCTAAGCCTTGGGTGTTGAAACTCGAGGTGAGGGAAAGGGAGGATCGAGTGCGGGTGTGAAAAGATAAGACCTTGGCCCCTTAATAAAGGGAGTGAATATCAAGCGTCCGCCGCGTGACCATTTGGAACTTTCCTAAAATCAAGGAGTCATATTAACAAACGCGGTTGGGTTACCCACTCTACAGAAGTTGTCAGTAGATTTGATTTGTCGAATACTGTTCTCTCTACGGTGGTATGTGGAATTTGTTTTGCAGAGCCGAACACGATTCTCGTATTCAAAATCTTCTATGGAGTATTCAGAGGAGGAACCCGCCTTGCAATGCCGAAGACAACGTGCGCGCCAGACTCATCGTCATTGAATCCTGGTTCAGGGGCTACCGAGGGAGTCCTGGATTAGGGGGTATCCGGACAGCCGGACTATATACTTTGGCCGGACTGTTGGACTATGAAGATACAAGATTGAAGACTTCGTCCCGTGTCCGGATGGGATTCTCTTTTCCGTGGAAGGCAAGCTTGGCGATTTGGATATGTAGATCTCCTTCTCTGTAACCGACTCTATGTAATCCTAGCCCCCTCTTATGTCTATATAAACTGGAAGGTTTAGTCCGTAGGACGAGAACAATCATAATCATAGGCTAGCTTCTAGGGTTTAGCCTCTACAATCTCATGGTAGATCAACTCTTGTAATACTCATATCATCAAGATCAAACAAGCATGAAGTAGGGTATTACCTCCATCGAGAGGGCCCGAACCTGGGTAAACATCATGTCCCCAGCCTCATGTTACCATTAGCCTTAGACGTATAGTTCGGGACCCCCTACCCGAGATCCTCCGGTTTTGACACCGACATCCCCCAAGCTTGGCGAAGGGGAGTTCCCATACCCGATACTCAAATTTATTTTGGTGATGAAGAAGATGGTGGTGGTGAAGTAGAGGCAGCAATCCTGTCCTTCATGATCAAGAGATTCTCCTATCTACGGATGACACTCCGGAGGAAGATGATGTGCTCTTGATGCAGAATATTTTCAGGAGTGAGATATTTATTTTGCACACGAACCGTTTCAATGATCTGAGAGGCTTCAATCTCAGTAGGGGTAGGATGAGCATAGTAAGGTTTAAGGATGAAAGTGCTAGTTATCGACTAGGGGGGGGGGTGAATAGGCGATTTTTAGCAAAGTCTTCAAAACGTGGAAGTTTCGAAGACAAACAATAGAAATGAACTAATTGATATGCAGCGGAAGATAAACTACAACAAGCAAGACATAGTCAAGTATGCAATAGCGTTAACGTACAAAGACTAATAGCAGCAAGGTAGTAGGATCAGGATGGAAGATAGTATGAAGCCAATCAACAATAGTAGTCAAGCAATGAAGTCAATCAGATAAGACAGATAAGCAATGACTTCACAAAGACAAACTCAAAGTAAAGGAGGGAGGAGATAAAACCAGTCACTTGTTGAAGACACAGGATTTGTTGGACCAGTTCCAGTTGCTATGACAACTGTACGTCTGGTTAGGGAGGCTGAGATTCAACTCAGAAGACCGTGTCTTCACCTTATTCCCCTTGAGCTAAGGACACTTAGTCCTCGCCCAATCACTCTGGTAAGTCTTCAAGGTAGACTTCCGAACCTTCACAGACTTTGTTTACCCGGCAATCCACAATGACTCTTGGATGCTCAGAACGCGATGCCCAACTGGCTGGAGGATACACAGTCCTCAAGTGTAATAAGTCTTCAGGTCACATATACAGAAAGACTTCAGTGATGCCTAACACTCTTTGGCTCTGGGTGTTTGGGCTTTGTCCTCGCAAGGATTTCTCTCTCAAGGGCTTCGAGGTGGGTTGCTCTCAAAACGACAAAAGCCGTAAACTAACTCTGAGCAGCCACCAATTTATGGTGTAGGGGGTGGGCTATTTATAGCCACAAGGCAACCCGACCTGATTTGTCCGAAATGACCCTGGGTCACTAAGGAACTGACACGTGTTCCAACGGTCGGATTTCAAACACACATGGCAACTTTACGTGGGCTACGAGCAAAGCTGACTCATCCAACTCTGCATAAGATTTGCTCTCATTGTCTTCGCTCGAAGACATAGGATTTGGGTTGAGCATCACTTCAGTCACTCTGACTTAGTTCACTTGGACCCCACTTAACAGCACGGTGGTTCCTATGACTCAACAAAGAAGAAAAGGAAACAATGAAGCCACACAGTCTTCGCACTCCATAGTCTTCACGCAATGTCTTCTCATGTCATAGTATTCAATATGAATATCTTCTTATACCACCATTGTCTTCAATGTCTTCATACATTTTTAGGGGTCATCTCCGGTAGGTAAACCGAATCAATGAGGGACACTACCTGCGTTATCCTGCAATTCTCACAAACGCATTAGTCCCTCAACCAACTTTGTTGTCAATACTCCAAAACCAACTAGGGGTGGCACTAGATGCACTTACAATCTCCCCCTTTTTGGTGATTCATGACAAACTGGTTGAAGTTTTCAACGGGAAAGAAGTATGTGAAATTGTAAAGGATAGCATATTGTCTTCATAAGTAGCAAGGGCTCCCCCTGAAGATGTGCATATAAGTAATTTTGCTTTTGGAATGCAAATGCACATGGCAGGTTGTACTTGTGGAGATCCACTTCAACTTATGAAGATAATTCATCATGCATGAAATGATATAGCATATAGGATGACATGCATAATGAAAAATGTACGTCTGCAGAATGATCTTAAGTGTGGAAGTTATCATCGCACGTGGAAACGCAAATAAGTAGCAGAAGACCATCAAGTTAAGTGTTAGAACTCAAAGAACGAAGTGTATCAAAGGCAAGAGTTGTAAGCACTAGGCAAAAATGTAAAGCAACCACCCTTATGAACCCGCTTGAAGACTATCAAACTCATACGCTTCTCCCCCTTTTGTCAGTAATGACCAAAAAGGTTTGAAGACATAGAGCATCTACTCATCCTTAGGAGGAGTAATTGAAGCAACAGGGTTTTCGTTGTCATTTGGCGGTGCAGACGAACTTGGTGCAGTGTCGATGCGTCCAGAAGTAGGAGGTGGTGAAGTAGCATCATCTTCGTCATCGATCACTCTGGCATTGACAGTTGCCGTGGAGGAAGAATATTCAGAGTCTTCAAGAGATGGAGTTCTTCGTAGGACAGCAGTCTGTGGAGGAGTGGAGTCAAACTGGAATCTTTCATTGAAGCCATCGTCTTGAAGATCTGCTTCAGCACTAAGCAGGGCCAGGCTCTTCCATGATCGCCGACAAGTTTCATGAGCAACAAAGGCATTCTTGGTGGCAAGGTTACGAATGCGATTGACATCCACCAAGAGGCTTTGCATCTGTCTTTTGAGCCAAAAATGATGTTTATCCTGTTTCTGATGAAGGGCCACAAGAAGTTCTTGGTCATTGAGAATGCGAGAACGCTTCCGAGGCCTTTGGGCAATGGTGCTTTCAGTGGCTTCAGTAGGTGCTCAATGAGGCAGACGAGTATTTCCAGCCAATGGATAGATTTGTGTTGCTGCTTGAACACCTTCAATGGGTTGAGTGAAGCTTTGGTGCTCGGCATTCTGAAGACAAAGAGGCTTCTTGGCAGGGTCAGAGTATATGGCTTCAACTGACATATCAACCTCTGGTAGAAAAATCACATGATTGCCAGTAGAAGGTTGATAGTTGACAGCAGAGTGTCACTTGATGAGGCGCCTGACCCATGGAGCATAAAACTTCAGACCAAACAGATCAGATCCAGACGCAGCCAGTTTCCTGATGAAGAAATATTGTGCATTGAAGCTGATGCCATTGAGAATGTAGAAGACAAATGTCTTCATGGCTCCTTCGAGTTTTGCAGCTGATGAGTGTCCTTTGATAGGCCATAGAGTCCGCCTGATAATATGATATATTGTGCATGGCAGATACTCAAGTTCTTCAACAAAGAACTCTGTTGGATATTCAGCATCACGTGGCAAAGGCTTCATCATGCTCAACATCTGACTCATATTGGGTTTAGGCTTATGGAAGATGCTTTCCAGAGCATTTCAGTGATTTTGACAACCAGGTTCATAGAGTTCTCCGGGAGTGGATAGGCCTATAAGCTCAATGATGTCGAGAGCTTTGGCTTCATGATGAACATTTCCTGTCATCCACTCGAGAACCCATGTCTTCGTATCTCTGTTGTAGCCGCGAATGTGTAGAGTAGCATAAAATTGAAGGAATAGCTCTTCATTCCAGTGTTCTTTATCTGTGACAAAACTGAGCAGCCCAGCATCACGAAAGCGGTCAAGTGCTTCTTCTAAGCAGGGCAGTCCAGTAATGGCTTCAGTGTCGAGGCGCATATGAGGGAAAATGTGCCCTTGATCATACAGAACACAGGAGTAATAGCTTTGCTGTTGATGACTCCAAAACCGATCTGATGATATTCTTGGCTTCGTGTAGGGTTCTTTGAGCTGTCAAAGAATGTGTTGTGGCTCTTGAAGCCATTTGCATTGAAAGACCCTGGTGAGTTTGCAGTACCTGGAAACCTTGGTAGTCTTGGCTTGGGCTTCTGGACCTGAGGCCTATGCTCAATGTGATAGTCAAATTGAGGACCAGAGACATAAGGCGGAGGGACCAGAACGGGCCATCTTACTGTGATTAGCTCGCCATGGTTGTATGCTTGCTCGATTGTATAGGGCCTTGGTGGCAGAACAGGAGCAGTGGCAGCAACTGAGGCTTCAGGCTGCACAACAGGTGCTTCAGGAGCAGTTGCCTCATTAGCTTCAGGTGCAGTGGCCTCATTAGCTTCAGGCACACTGGTTGGTTCAAGCTCCACATTAGCTTCAGTCATGACAACGTCATGAGCTTCACTTGCGTTGGTAGTGGCAGTTTCAGGATTTTCAACCTCCACTTGCTGAGCTAGAGGGTCAGGCACAGACACGTTCACTTCATGAACAGTTTCTTCAGGAATGGGGGAGTATGGACACGTTCTTCTTGATGTTCTTCATCGGCTGATGCAGCCGGATTGTCTTCAGCAGCTGGGGCTTCAGACACGGAGACATTCATAGCAGGAGTGGCTTCTGAAAACACTTGATGTGCAACAGGTTGATGATGCACTTCTCCTTCTGGAACGCTCGTAAGAGGGACTTGAGGCCTTGGTCCTTTGCGAAGCCTACGAAGTGCTGGCAACGCCTTTGGAGATGGAGTTGGCTGGGCCTCAAAGTCTTCATCTTCTTCTTGCACGGGTGATGTAGCTGGTTGTTGTTGTTGGGGAGTACTTGGGGAATCTTGTTCTTGCGGGCGATCAGCCCATGAAGCATCCTGAGCAATTGGCGTCAGAGGACGACCAATGCTGATGATTTCGCTGTTCGTACGAACAGGCGATGATACCACATTATATTCAATTTGAGGAAGAACTTCATCATCTTAAACATTGTCATGATGACCAATGTCTTCAGCAGTGGTGGGATCAACTGCCGGAATCTCTTCAGCTTCAGGAGCCTCTATGGAAGCAGGCTCATGAATAGTCATGCGAAGTTCTTGGGTAGCGGATGCAGGACAAACCACTGAGATGGGTTCAACAACAAGGGGCTCTGTGGGAGCAGCCCGACTCTTCTTGGTCCTGCGCTTCTTCTTGGAGGGAGCGGCATCAGAGGCTTCAGTATTCTTCCTCTTTCTGGCTTCAGCCTCGGCAGCCCTCGTCTTCTTCTGTTCTAAAGCGGTTGTGGTGACCTTTGGCTTCGAGCCAGTCATGCTACTTGGGAAGATAATGCGAGGAAATTCTTGGCTTGAAGGTGCAGGCTGGTCAGCAGGAAGCTTCTTCTTTTTCTTTGCAGCCATCCTGGGGTCAATGCCAGGACGGCCAAGTGAATTGCGCTTCTCAGACTCATTGTAGGCAAGCACACACTTATCAGCCAAACTCTCCATGAGCTCACGAGAGCCTTGAGCTTCTTGGCGCTTCTTCAGAAAAGCTTCTTTGAGCTCATGCAGCATGACCTTGAAGTTTCTGACGTCTTGAACACTGAGCTTCGCCACATGCTTCTTGAATTGAGCCTTATCATGATCAATTTTGTTCTTCAGCTCAACGATGTGCTGAGCAAGAGCTAGCTCAAAAGCAATGGCGCCATTGAAAGAGACGCTGAGGCCAATGGGAAGCTGCAAATCTTCAAAGCTTAGATTGGGGGAGTCGAACCACTCATCAATGAAGTTATGGATGATTGCCACATCAAAGAGAGGCAAGTTGTTGAAGATTTCTGCTTCTTCCTTGCTCTTTATCAGTTTCTCAAGGGCATCATCAGCAAGATCTTCATCACTGGACAGATCAATGGGCTCTGCATGCAGAATAGCAGCAGGAGTCAAAGCCTGATCAGTTCTCTTGACGATTTTATTTTTCTTCTCCGTCTTCTTGGAGATGCGGGAAAGATCTTCGGACTGCACACTGACTTCTGAAGGTGCAGTGGCCAGTGGCTTCACACGAGAAGCTTTTGGAGGTGCAGCTGATGATGAAGCCTTAATCTTCTTTGGCTTCTGCGGCCTTAGAGTAGGAGCTGGGGCTTCATCAGAATCAGCATTATTGTCAGAATGATCCACTTTGGCACTGAGGGAGTCCTGGATTAGGGGGTGTCCGGCTGGCCGGACTATGACCTTTGGCCGGACTCCTGCACTATGAAGATACAAGATTGAAGACTCCGTCCCGTGTCCGGATGGGACTTTCCTTGGCGTGGAAGGCAAGCTTGGCGATACGATATGAAGATCTCCTCCCATTGTAACTGACTCTGTGTAACCCTAACCCTCTCCGGTGTCTATATAAACCGGAGAGTTTTAGTCCATAGGACGAACAACAATCATACCATAGGCTAGATTCCAGGGTTTAGCCACTCCGATCTCGTGGTAGATCTACTCTTGTACTACCCATATCATCAATATTAATCAAGTAGGAGTAGGGTTTTACCTCCATCGAGAGGGCCCGAACCTGGGTATGAACATTGTGTCCCTTGTCTCCTGTTACCATCCGCCTAGACGCACAGTTAGGGACCCCCTACCCGGGATCCGCCGGTTTTGACACTGACATTGTTGCTTTCATTGAGAGTTCCTCTGTGTCGTCGCCCTTTAGGCCCGATGGCTTCTTCGCTCGTCAATCGCGATGCGGTCCGGGATGAGACTTTTCTCCCTGGATAGATCTTCGTATTCGGCGGCTTCGCACTACGGGCTGACTCGTTCGGCCATCTGGAGCAGATCGAGAGCTACACCCCTGGCCATCAGGTTAGGTTTGGAAGCTTGAACTACATGGCCGACATCCGCGGGGACTTGATCTTCAACGGATTCGAGCCACAACCGGGCGCGCCGCACTGTCATGATGGGCACGATTTAGCTCTGTCATCGGACAACGCCGAGAGCGCCGCTCAGGTGTCCGCTCCGACCATTAGCTTGGAGCCCACTACGCCAGTCGGGGACGGACGGTTAGACGCCACCCCGGAAACTGCAATCTCTACGGCGATAGAGCCGGATACCGGCCTAGTCCCTCGCAAGGCCCGTGACTCCGAGGTGCCGGACTCCGATCCGGCCTCCGTAAATCCCGCACCTCTCCCGGTTAAGCCCGATTGGACTCCGGTCCTAGAGTTCACCGCCGCGGATGTCTTTCAGCACTCACCTTTTTGGCAACATCCTGAATTCGTTAAAGTCTCTCTCTTTGTTAGGAGAGCCCTGGCCGGACTACGGCCAACACGGTTGGGACGCGGACGACGAAGAAATTTGTAGCCCACCCACCACCCACTTTGTAGCCACTATCGACGATTTAACCGACATGCTCGACTTCGACTCCAAAGACATCGACGGCATGGACGCCGATGAAGGAGACGAACAAGAACTAGCGCCTATAGGGAACTGGAAAGCCACCTTGTCATATGACATATACATGGTGGACACCCCTAAAGCGGGGGATGGCGAGGATGACCCCTCCAAGAAGCAACCCAAGCGCCAACGTCAGCGGCGCCGCTCTAAGTCCCGCCAAAGAAAAAACGGTGATACCGGCAGCGGAGATAACAATACGCCAGACAGTGCCGAAGACAACCCCCTCCAACAGGATTCAGTGCAGGAGAACGAAGGTGCCAGCCCTCGTGAGAGAGCAGCCGACAAACAGGATGAGGACGACAATTACATGCCTCCCTCCGAAGACGAGGCAAGCCTCGACGATGATGAATTCGTCGTGCCAGAGGATCCCGTCAAGCAAGAGCATTTCAAACGCAGACTCGTAGCCACGACAAGCAGCCTCAAGAAGAAACAGCAGCAGCTTAGAGCTGACCAAGACTTGCTAGCCGACAGATGGACCAAAGTCCTGGCGGCCGAAGAGTATAAACTAGAACGACCATCCAAGAGCTACCCGAAGCGTAGGCTGCTTCCCCAACTTGAGGAGGAAGCAACTAAACCTACATCACCAATGTACGATGCGCCCGATCGGCCACCCCGTGGCCGCGATAGAGAGGCCTTCCGGCCCTCGACCCAAACCACACACCGACACCGCTCAAAACATACCAGAGTATGGGGAGACACAACAGACCTGCGAGACATCTTGGAGAATAAGGCAAGGCAAACAGGATCGATCTACGGATCGCATGGGCGCCCCGCTTCACGTGACGCTAGCCGTCACGCCGGACATAATAAGTATGGCCCGGCCGAATACAGTAGACCAAGCTCGTCTGAGCTGCGTCGCGATATAGCTTAGTACAGGGGCGCCGCACACCCACTATGCTTCACACACGAAGTAATGGATCATCAAATCCCAGAGGGCTTCAAACCCGTAAACATCAAATCATACGATGGCACAACAGATCCTGCGGTATGGATCGAGGATTATCTCCTTCACATCCACATGGCCCGTGGCGATGATCTACACGCCATCAAATACCTCCCGCTCAAGCTTAAAGGACCAGCTCGACATTGGCTTAATAGCCTGCCAGCAGAGTCAATCAGTTGTTGGGAGGACCTGGAATCCGCATTCCTTGACAACTTCAAGGGCACGTATGTGCGACCACCAGACGCCGATGACCTAAGCCACATAATCCAGCAACCAGAGGAATCGGCCAGACAATTCTGGACACGGTTCCTGACAAAGAAAAACCAAATAGTCGATTGTCTGGACGCCGAGGCCCTTGCAGCCTTCAGGCACAACATCCGAGACGAATGGCTGGCCCGGCACCTAGGACAGGAAAAGCCGAAGTCTATGGCAGCCCTCACGACACTCATGACCCGCTTCTGCATGGGAGAAGACAGCTGGATGGCTCGTAGCAATAACATAAGCAAGAGCCCCGGCAATTCGGATAACAAGGATAACAACGACAGGTCACGCCGCAACAAGAATAAGCGCCGCATTAACGGTGACAATACTGAAGATACGGCAGTCAATGCCGGATTCAGAGGCTCTAAACCGGTTCAGCGGAAGAAGCCATTCAAACGAAACCCTCAGGGCCCATCCAACTTAGACCGGATACTCGACCACTCGTGCCAGATACATGGCACCCCCGAACAACCAGCCAACCACACCAACAGGGATTGTTGGGTGTTCAAGCAGGCAGGCAAGTTAAGTGCCGAAGCCAGAAACAAGGGGCTGCGTAGCGATGACAAGGAGGAGCCCCGGCCGCTGAACAACAGAGGACAGAAGGGATCCCCCCCGCAAGTGTGGACGGTGAACATGATATACGCAACCCACATCCCCAAAAGGGAGCGGAAGCGTTCTCTCAAGGACGTCTATGCGTTGGAGCCAGTCGCCCCAAAGTTCAACCCGTGGTCCTCCTACCCGATCACTTTTGATCGAAGGGACCACCCCACTAGCATCCGCCACAGCGGATTCGCCGCATTGGTCCTAGACCCAATTATTGACAGATTTCATCTTACCAGAGTCCTAATGGACGGCGGCAGTAGCCTGAACCTGCTTTACCAGGACACAGTGCGAAAAATGGGCATCGATCCTTTAAGGATTAAACCCACAATGAAAACCTTCAAAGGTGTCATACCAGGTGTAGAGGCCAGCTGTACAGGCTCAGTTACACTTGAAGTGGTCTTCGGATCCCCGGATAACTTCCGGAGCGAGGAGTTAATCTTTGACATAGTCCCATTCCGCAGCGGCTATCACGCCCTGCTGGGACGAACCGCATTTGCGAAGTTCAATGCGGTGCCGCACTATGCATATCTCAAGCTCAAGATGCCAGGACCTCGTGGAGTCATCACAGTAAATGGAAACACAGAACGCTCTCTCCGAACGGAGGAGCACACGATGGCCCTAGCGGTGGAAGTACAGAGTAGCCTCTCAAGGCAGTTCTCCAATCCAGGCACCAAACATCCAGACAACGTCAAGCGAGCCCGAAGTAACCTACAACAAATCCGGCTGGCATGCTCCGAGCAAGCATAGCAGTGCGGCCCCGACCCCAGCCCCCGCCAAACGGCAATGCTGGTACCACACGTACATAATTACGCCTTAGAGATACCATGGGCACAAGGGGAGGGGCACAACAACGGCACGCCCAGAATGCGGCTTAACCGCACTAGGGGGCTCCCTTTTTCGTTGTTTTCCTTTTTTACACACTTTCAGGACCCAACTATTCGGAAGATCTGTCCGGCCATACACTCGCCGAACACACGATGCAACAGCCAGGGAGAGAACAAGCCACGTCAAAAGTCCAGGTGGTCTCTATAACGAGTTTAATACCTGTTTCACTTACAATTCTACAGCTTGCCCGTGGAGGGGAACATGTCAAATACTCCCATCCCTTGCTTACCGCACTTCTTGTATCATTCTGCTTTCGCAGCAACCCTTTTTTAATAAACAATATATAGCTCCTACCTATTATTGTACTTATCCATTTTTATACCAATATGTTCAGTCATGACATTGTGCAACCGTACACTTTGGTGCGGACAATACACCAGGGGCTTACAACGCCCCATAACGTGGTGTGAGAAGACTGAACACTCTCACGAGTGCGGCACCCCGAACTTATAGCACTATATGCATCGGCTCCGAATCATGTCTTTGGTCAATAGTTGGGTTTGCCCGGCTCCCATGTTTTGGTACCTTACGTTCCGCATTGTTGTCTAAGGTAGCACTGGGAGAACTACTGCGATTGTGCCCCAGTTGAGCTGGGTTGACACCTCAGTAGAAAAAGCTAAAACTGACTGTCATGATAGTGCGAGAGACAGGTCGCTGTTCGCGAGGTTTTTTTTCGAGTCCTTAAAGACTTATGCCGCTTCGAGCGAGGAACCGGACTTATCCGGCCTAGGCGTGGATAGCGCCCCGAACTCGGTCTTCCGAATACTAGGGGCTTCGCCGAAATTTAAAATTATAGAATTCTATGGCTAAGTGAGAGTGATAAAGCACTATAAGTCCGACGGCCTGGTTCGTTGTGCTGAACGCCTCCCTAGATGGACCCAAGAATGGGAACAAGAGCGCTCAGGTTTATCCCGAACACCCCAGCACTCGTGGCATGGGGGTCGAAGCCGACGACTTCCATCTCTCAGATTTGATAAACGGCCGCACAGAAGGTAATATTTTAAATCAACAAGCGTTGCTTAACGCATATGAACAAAGCTTCAGCGTACTGGATAACACATGCGAGTCTACTCAAATATTACATCTTTGGAGCACTCATCCGCTATATGGCATACGATACTCCTTGCCCGGCGGTGGCGCGTCCGTCAACAGCTTCTCCGCATCTAGCTTTCCCCAGTGCACCTTAGCACGGGCAAGGGCCCGACGGGCACCTTCAATACGAATGGAGCGCTTGATGACCTTAATCCACGGACACGTGTCCACCAGCCGCCACACCAGACCGAAGTAGCTCCCAGGCATGACTTCTCCAGGCCACAGCCGAGCTACGAGGCCCTTCATGGCCTGTTCGGCCACCTTGTGGAGCTCGACCAGCTGCCTCAGCTGGTCGCTCAGGGGCATCGGATGTTCAGCCTCAGCATACCGAGACCAGAACACTTTTTCTGTTGAGCTCCCCTCTTCGGCTCGGTAGTATGCGGCGGTGTCAGACACGCTACGAGGCAGATCGGCGAACGCTCCTGGAGAGCTCCGGATTCGGGTAAGTAGCAGATAATTAACTTTTATATTTTTTCTTTGCATAAAGAATTCCTTACCCGCCGCTATCTTCTTCATCGCCTCGATCTTCTGAAGGGCCTTTTGGGCTTTGGCCTTAGCGGTCTTGGCACTCTCAAGAGCCAAGGCAAGCTCGGACTCTCGAGTCTTCGAGTCACGCTCCAAACTCTCATGTTTTTCCACGAGAGCCTGGAGCTCTTGCCGCACCTCCGCCACCCGCGCCTCCTGCTTTTCTCACTCGGTGCGCTCCAAGGCCGCACTCTTCTCGGCCTTGGAGACCGCCTCTTTCAGGGTCACCACCTCGTTCGTGGCTCCTACAACATTAACGTTGGTCCTATTATTTTTATGCAACCAAGTATTTCTTTATACATTTACAAGAGGTGCTACGTACCCTCTTTATCCTTGAGATGCTTCTTGGCACGGCCGAGCTCGCTCTCGGACCGCTCGAGGCTTTCCTTCAAGGCATTGACCTCCGCCGTCAGTGCGGCAGAGGTCAGCAGCGCTGCCTGCATTCCCATATTGACATATTTCTATTAGACTCCTGCGTGTATCTTTTAAGATCCTCAGTTCGGCTTTTCTTTCCGAACACCAAACTAAGCATCAGGGGCTACTGTCTATGCGGTAACATTTTTTTTATATATTTTTGAACACATACCTCAAAGCCCATTAACAGGCTTGTGAAGGCTTCCGTCAGCCCGCTCTTGGCGGACTGAACCTTCTGAATCACCGCAATCATAACAGTGCGGTCTTCCTCGTCGATGGAGGCGCCGTTAAGCGCCTCCAGCAAATTGTCCGGCGCCTCCGGATGGACGGAGGTCACTGGCGTCGTAGGCTTGCCCTTTTTATAAAGGCGCCGCCTGTTGGACTCCGGAACCATTGATGGTTCCGGAGCAGTGTCCGGCCTCGGGCCGGACTTGGATCCCTCCGGGGCTTTGTCCCCTTTGGGCCTGGAGTCCGGGAGGTCGCCTTGCGGCGCCTCCAGAACCACCTCCTCCTGGTCTAGTCCCCTCTGGGACTCCACCTCGGCATCGTCCGTAGGGAGAGGGGAGGAGGCCGTCGGAATTGAAGCACTATTCATGTCCGACGAGCCCAAGGAGCTGCTCGTCGAATCATCGAGCTGAGCTCTGGGCGGGCTGCATCATTAAAATTTGGCATGAGAAGCTATCAAATACCAGAGGAGCGCCATAAGTAGTTCGGGTAGCCAGACACTTATGATTTTTCCAGGGGCTTGACCCTGGATGGCCATTCCCCCTCACCATCTTCGGCATCGGGGGCGTAGTCCACCAGAAGGGTCTTCCCCGTCTTAGACCCTCCGGACTCCCCAGTCGGGGAGGCCTTCCTTTTCCTCCCTTCCCCCATTGGGGAAGAAGCTTGTTTCTTCTCCTCCTCGTCTTCGCGGGAGGAGTCCGCCTCGGAGTCATCGGACGATGAATCCGATAACACCTGGCACCGGGAACTCTTTCGAGTTCCCGCGGCCTTCTTCTTGGCCTTCATATCCGGCACCACGTGAGGTGCCGGAACCAGCAGCCCCGTTAAGCGGGCGTCCGCTGGGTCTTCTGGCAAAGGAGACAGACAGTTAGTCTGCCTGGCCTTCTTCAGCCAGCCCTGTCAAAGGAGGGGGAGTTTAGATCCCGCATAGAGTCAAACTACGAAAAGCACGTGTCCCATAAAGGATAACATGGCTTACCTCGTCAGTTGGACGCTGCGAGCTGAATCCGCGATCTTCAGTAGCGGATGCGGGGGCCTCGGCGCCCTTGAACAGCACTTTCCAGGCCTCTTCGTACGTAGTGTCGAAGAGCCTGTTCAAGGTCTGGTGTTGCGCCGGATCGAACTCCCACAAATTAAAAGCCCGTTGTTGGCACGGGAGAATCCAGCGGATGAGCATGACCTGGACTACGTTGACAAGCTTGAGCTTCTTGTTCACTAGCTTTTGGACGCATGCTTGGAGTCCGGTTAGTTCTTCCGAATCGCCCCATGTCAGGCCCTTCTCTTTCCAGGAGGTGAGCCGTGTGGGGATACCAGATCTGAATTGGGGGGCCGCTGCCCATTCAGGGTCACGCGGCTCAGTGATATAGAACCACCCTGATTGCCACCCTTTGATGGTTTCCACGAAGGCGCCTTCGAGCCATGTGATGTTGGGCATCTTCGCCACCATGGCGCCTCCGCACTCCGCTTGGCTGCCCTTCACAACCTTCGGCTTGACATTAAAGGTCTTGAGCCACAAGCCGAAGTGGGGCTGGAGGCAGAGGAAGGCCTCGCACACGACGATAAACGCCGAGATGTTGAGGATGAAATTCGGGGCCAGGTCATGGAAATCTAGGCCATAATAGAACATGAGCCCCCGGACGAATGGGTGGAGTGGGAAGCCCAGTCCGTCGAGGAAATGGGGAAGGAATACCACCCTCTCATGGGGCCCGGGGGTGGGGATGAGCTGCCCCTCGTCGGGGAGCCGGTGCACGATATCACTGGACAAATATCCGGCGCTGCGCAGCTTCTTGACGTGCCCCTCCGTAACGGAGGAGGCCATCCACTTGCCTGCCGCTCCGGACATGGTTGGAGAAGGTTGAGGTGAGATGTGTGGACTTGGGCGCTGGAGCTCGAGTGCGCGGAGATGGATAAGCAAAGGAGGAAGAAGGCGTAGGTAAAAAGGTGGATGCTTATCCCCTTATATATGGGTGGACAGAACCATACGTCCCCACTGGCGTGGTAAAACTCGCATCTCCCAAGCGCCGCAATCAATGGCGCGGTTGGGTTACCCACGCCCGTATTGATGAGAATCCCGGAATAAGGGGACACGATCCCTGCTTTGACGAGACGTGCCAAGGAAACCGCCTCGCTAAACGCGCTGAGGTGGAACAATAAATTGAATAAAAGCCTGGCTATGGCATGATGCCATGCCGCGGAATACGTCAGCAGATCCGATTAACGCAAATATTATTCTCTCTACGGTGGAATGTGGAACTTATTTTGCAGAGCCGGACACTACCCTGGTGTTCAACATCTTCTATGAAATATTCGGAGGAGCAACCCGCCTTGGAATGCCAAAGACAACTTGCACGCCGGACTCGTCGTCATTGAAGCCTGGTTCAGGGGCTACTGAGGGAGTCCTGGATTAGGGGGTGTCTGGCTGGCCGGACTATGACCTTTGGCCGGACTCCCGGACTATGAAGATACAAGATTGAAGACTCCATCCCGTGTTCGGATGGGACTTTCCTTGGCGTGGAAGGCAAGCTTGGTGATACGATATGAAGATCCCCTCCCATTGTAACCGACTCTGTGTAACCCTAACCCTCTCCGGTGTCTATATAAACCGGAGAGATTTAGTCCGTAGGACGAATAACAATCATACCATAGGCTAGATTCTAGGGTTTAGCCACTCCGATCTCGTGGTAGATCTACTCTTGTACTACCATATCATCAATATTAATCAAGCAGGAGTAGGGTTTTACCTCCATCGAGAGGGCTCGAACCTGGGTAAAAACATCGTGTCCCTTGTCTCCTGTTACCATCCGCCTAGACGCACAGTTCGGGACCCCCTACCCGAGATCCGCCGGTTTTGACACCGACAGGCACCTTGTACCAAGATGTAGAAGATGAGGCCATCAAGGTTTGCAAAGGGGCCAATTCTGTTTTCTTCAGCTTCACGTGTGCCACCATCACGGGGAGCAGAGGGGCCAGGATTGAAGTCTAATCCCCATGACTTCTTGTTTTCCTTTCCCGAAGCCTTAGCAAACTGGAAGTTGCGCTTGAAGAGATTGTCATCACGACACCAGAGCATTGATGATGGGTCGGCTTCTTCAGGCTGTGGTCCACGGACCATGCAAGGATAGAATTCTTGCGCAATGGCTTCAGCTTTGTTCTTGGGGGGAAGGCCTCGATAGAGAATATCACCCCAAGGGCTCTTGATAGCATTTTTCTCTACATACTCCTGGGTGATGAACATGTACTTGTACCACTGTTCAGCCCAATAGCGTCGAATCCATTGGATTCGAGTCTTGCGCTGATTGTAATCTTCTTCAGGATCTGTTTTATATATTTCTGCAAGATCATGAGGCAGATCCTTTGAAGTTCCCCCACGATGCTGTCTGCCACCCTTGCTGACAGATTTCTCTGCAGCCATGAACTTCAAACTGAACGGTTTTAATATGTTCAAAGGCTTCAAAGGCTTTCGCTTGCTGGTCAGACAGGAACTGGCTTCAGGAGAATCAATGTGTTGCTGTAAGAACTCTGCAAACGAATGCAGACTATGAGAACCTAGGGATTCTCCCACGGACATGTACCTGTGACGGCATTAGAGATGCGAGGGAAGGGGAAGAGGTCATATGCTTTCTCAGAAGATTTTGAAGATAAATCAGTTTGAAGACATTGACCTCATGTTGCGAAGACATTCACTTATATGTTGAGAGTCGGTTCCAGATTTGTATGAATCCGTGAATAAGTACAAGTGAGGAATCAAACTATATAGGAAATCTAAGTGAATAGACTTGGCATTATGAGATGTAGACAGAATAGATCTAACATTGAGTAGGTAGAAATGTCACATCCCCAGTTCAGACCTTGCTTGTCTTTGCATTAGTATCCATGCATCATGTTTAAAATTTTATGAAACTTGAAATGGGGATTGTTTAAACCCTAGCACCAAATGAATCCAACTATGTTCAAAATAAAATCTTTTTCATTGAACTCAAAATGCCCTCTAAAAATGTTCAACATTTCTGGTTTGAGGTGGAAGCATCTACCAAAAATGGTTTATATTTTTGCAGGACATATTGGGCTCTGAATTAAATCATACTCTATTTGCATTTGGGCATTTAAATGCTATAAATTATTTTAAATGTCCAAATAATCATGAACTGAAATGATGGCTGTTGGAAATATTCCAAATAGTGCTCTCAAGCAGTTACATGATTTTTGAATAGGTTCTGGTATTTTTAATAAAGCCAAACATCTGCAGAAAAATAGAAAACAGAAAATAAAAGAGAGAGAGAGAGAAGGACTACCTGGCGCTCACCTGGCAGCCCACTTACCTGGCCTTCTACTGTAGCAGCCCAGCCCACCACCGCAGCCATCCCTGTCGTCTTCCTCCTCGGACAGTAGGACGCAGACGCGTGGCCGGAGCGTGCGGGCACACGCCAGGCCACCTCCTGCCTCTCTGCCTGTCTCCCCGTCGCCCTGAGGATGCCACGCACCCCCCTGGACCGCTCTCACTCTCTCCCATGCCTTCTTCTCTCTTCTCTGGCTCTCTCACTCACGCGACTGAGAACCGCCGTCGCCGCCGCTCGTCGCAGTCGTAGCCACCACCGTCGTTCCACCCCACCAGAGTTACCAAAGGCTCCGCCTCGACGCCCCCGACCTCTCCATGGAGCTACGCAACGCCGGGAGCCCTGCATCGCTGCCCACGCCGTCTTCCCCATCTCCGGCCGCCCGAGATCGCCGGCGCCCGCTCGCCACCTCCCATGTCTCCCCCGAGCCGCTGGGCCCTCCAATCGACCCCTGTAAGCCCTGCCATTGTTCACCCCTACCCCCATTCTCTTTTGCTCGCTCTGGCCGCCGATTCCATCAAGGCCGAAACCCAACGCCGCATGAGCCCGACGCCGGCGTCACTCCGGTGACCATTTGGTCGCGCACCAGCGTCCAACGAACTCGAGGCTGCACACAAAGCATGGCTAGCGCGTTAGTTGGTTCGTTTGCGCGCTGCAACACCAAACCCGCAACTCACCCGAGCGCCGGCCGCCGCCCAAACGCTCGCCGGCGTCGTTCCCTGCCACCGCACGCTCAACCACCCGCACCGCTGGACGCGGAGCTCTCCAAGCTCTCCGTAGAGCCTAGTCGCGCACCAAACTATCGCCGAACGGCGATTTCCGAAGCTCGCCACCGTGTACTATGGTCACCGGCGACTCATCGCCGGCGTATCTGACGTGGCGTCGTCATTAGCTGCTAATGGCCGCGCTAATCACCACCTTGAGCCACTGCCAAGTGGGCCCATGTACCTGCTTAGGTTAGCCTAATCTCCCTGCTAGTTTAGCGCTAATCCCGTGGACCCCATGTGTCAGCTCTGACTTTTGCCTAGTCAGCATTGACCAGGCCCACCTGTCAGTGACCCTAACCAGCCGTTAGTGACTGACCAGTGGGTCCCACTGGTCAGGTTTGACCTGAGTCAACCTTGTTGACTGCTGACATCACGGTGACGTCACCCTGATGCAATAAAGCATTTTCTGGATTTAAGTTATTCAGGAAATTCCAGAAAATGCCCAAAACTTCTAAAATCCATAGAAATTAAACCGTAACTCCAAATGAAATAATTTATATATGAAAAATGATCAGAAAAATCGAATCTATCCATTTGTACTGGTTTCATGCATGTTAGAACAACTTATAGCTGCTGTTTAGCACAAATCATATAAATGGCATTTAAATATCCACATATGGAGTTTGAATTTGAATCTTGGATTCAAACCAACTTCATTTAATCTGGTTGCCAGTTGCATTAGCTCAAACCACAGCATATTGCCATCTCACACTCATGCATCATATTGTTGCATTGCATTGATTGTGTTCCTTCTGCGTTGCCAGTGTTTGTCCCCTCTCAGTAGACGATGTACCGACGATGAGTTCGATGACACCGATGAAGGGCTATGCTATCTTCAGAAGTGCCAGGCAAGCAAAACCCCCTTGTTCATTCCGATACAATCCTACTCTCTCGCTCCTGCTCTCTTTTATTGCATTAAGACAACAACGATTCAACTGTTACTTGCTGCGGTAGCTGAACCCCTTTATCCTCTGCATGACCTGTCATTGCCACAGTAAATAGATGAAACCCACTAGCATGAGTAGGACTTGTTTGAGCCCTGATGTGCCTACTCATTCATGCTTGTTGTCATGCCTGAGTTGAGTCAGGTCTGATTCATCCGGGATGAATCAGAGGTGTGTGAACATGTCCTACTGTGTGTGAGCTAAGTGTGTGAACACGATTTGGTAAAGGTAGCGGTGAGAGGCCATGTAGGAGTACATGGTGGGTTTTTTCATTGCAGCCGTCCTCAGGAACCGAGTTCTGTGTTTGTGATCCATGATTCAGCTACTACCACGCATTGGGCCCGAAACCAATGGACCCTCTCGGCTTCTTAATCACCCTTGTCCTCTATCCAGGAGTTGCAAGTAGTTTCTGGTGTTTGTAGTATGCTGGAGGCCGTGGGTAGCGCTGACCGGAGGGGTGGGCTGTGATGCGGTAGGCACGTGGCACGGTGTACCGAGCGCCTATTTGGTGTCTCGGGAACCCTGCACACATCGTTTGGGGCTGTGAGCAAAACCCCGGCCGGATCTCCTCATGGATGGAACCCGAATAGGCGATAAACCTGGACTAGAGACTTGAGTGTTTAGGTAGGCCGTGGCCGACACCCACGTTGGGCTTCCGCTTGAAGGTTGCCGATTACATGTCATGTAAACGGCGGTAAGTGGTGAGAGCGTGTGTGAAGAAGTACACCCCTGCAGGGTTAACATCATCTATTCGAATAGCCGTGTCCACGGTAAAGGACTTCTGGGTTGCCTGTACAGTTCATAGACAAGTGAAAGTGGATACTCTAAAATACGCAAGATAAGTGTGAGTGCTATGGATGGCGTTCTCGTAGGGAGACGGGAGCGGATCCATAGTGGTGTATTGATATGGTGAATATGTGGACTCGTGTGCGCCACCTCAAAAAGTTACTTGCAGTCGTAGTTTAGAATAGCCACCGAGTCAAAGCTGGCTTGCTGCAGTTAAACCCCACCATCCCCTTGTTGATAATGATGCATATGTAGTTAGATATGATGTAAGTCTTGCTGGGTACATTTGTACTCACATTGCTTAATTTATGTTTTTGCAGAGAGACTTCAGTCTCGCTAGTAGTACCGCGTGGACTTCGACGTTTAGCTTGTTACCTCAGCTACGATCCTGTGCCCTCGGTAGGATCTGATAGATAGTCAGGCTTCTAAGCCTTTTTCATTTGTAGATGTCTGTACTCAGACATGTTAGCTTCCGCTTGTGCTTTGACTTGTATGCTCTGAATGTTGGGTCCTGAGACCCATGATTGTAATATCTCGCTCCTCGGAGCCTAATGAATAAATACTTGAGTCGTAGAGTCATGTTGTGATGCCATGTTGTATTTGCACATATCGAGCATATTGTGTGTATGTTATTGAAATGCTTGGTATGTGTGGGATCTGACTATCTAGTTGTTTATCCTTAGTAGCCTCTCTTACCGGGAAATGTCTCCTAGTGTTTCCACCGAGCCATGGTAGCTTGCTACTGCTCCGGAACACTTAGGCTGGCCGGCATGTGTCCTTCTTCGTTCCTGTGCCTGTCCCTTCGGGGAAATGTCACGCGATGAATACCGGAGTCCTGTTAGCCCACTACAGCCGGTTCACCGGAGTCCTGCTAGCCCAGTGCTACAGCCTGGATTCACTCGCTGATGACCGACATGTTCGATGTTGGGTCATGGACGCCTGTCCCTGTAAGTTTATGCCACTTTGGGTTTACGACTAGCCATGTCAGCCCGGGCTCCTTATCATATGGATGCTAGCGACACTGTCATATACGTGTGCCAAAAGGCGCAAACGGTCCCGAGCAAAGGTAAGGCGACACCCATGGGTATACCGTGCGTGAGGCTGCAAAGTGATATGAGGTGTTACATGCTAGATCGATGTGGCATTGAGTCGGGGTCCTGACAAGAAACCACTTTCGGTAAATAGGATGAATCTATGAAGATCAAAAAGGTGGTAAAAATAGAGTTATAATTACCGCACGAAGAACTGCTAGAAGGGATGAATAGGAGACCGAGCAGTTCAGCCCACCGTGCGATGGAGGACACCTACGACGACGGTGGAGAGGACGATGTCCGCGGCCGGTGTGAGGACGGCATCGGAGAAGTCGCGGTAGCTAAGCGCTTCGTCGCCGGCGTCGTCGAGAGCTAGCGGTGGCGCTAGGGTTTTGACGAGGTGGAGAGGTGGAAGAAGGATTTCTTTACCGCAGGGGACACGTATTTATAAGTAGGTGTGCGGCACAACGCAATTACGCAGGTGCCCCTGTCTGTTCACATCCGTGGGACACGTGGCAAGCATGCAACATACTTAGAGTTGTCCCAGGTTCCCACGCCCGCCAAGTTTGTCGGATGTTCGTTCCGGCTTCTCCGGATATCAACAATAGAGATGAATCATTTAAATAGGACCTGATGTTTGTCTCTGTGTCTTCTGCTGACTAGGACGCAGAGAAGACATCTGACAGTTTCAATAGAATGCATATGATTTGGACAAATAGAGTTTGAGATAGAAAGCATGGAGAGGTTAGGGTCCGATCACATTCACTTAGTTCAAAAGATTCAACTTGAAGACATAGCTATAAGTGAATGCTGTAGAGGACAGAACACTAGTATATATATATATGCAATCATATCATCATAGCGCAGAAAATCATGAGGATAAATTGAAACTGAAGACAAACCAAATGCGAAGTCTTTGCAAAAGTAACGCCATGAGTGAAACACTTCAAACAGAGAAATTTGGTGGTGGCGTTACCCACCGTATAGGAAGTATTAGACCCAAACACGACGCACAATTATCATGGCGCTCCGAAGTCAAATTCCATGTTAATGTATTCACACTCAGAGTGTAAGTCTCCATTGATTGAAGATATACCTTACTTCGTGTGTTGCACATCTAAGTCATCAACATGCATAAGTGTTAGGATGTGTGCCTGATCACAGGACATTAGAGGATTCCAAGATATTTAGCTCACACCGTAACTTTCAAAACCTTTTCTCATCCAAGGGCTTTTGTGAAGATATCTTCCAGTTGTTCTTCATTGTTGACGTGAATGATGTCAATATCTTTCTTCATGACACGATCTCTGAGAAAATGATGACGAATTTCAATGTGCTTTGTCTTCAAGTGCTGAACTGGATTGTTGGCAATCTTGATGGCGCTTTCGTTGTCGCAGAAGAGAGGGACTTGCTTCAGATCGATGCCATAGTCCTTGAGTGTTTGCTTCATCCATAGAAGCTGAGCACAACAGGATCCAGCAGCAATGTATTCAGATTCAACAGTTGAGAGTGATACGCAATTCTACTTCTTTGAAGACCAACAGACAAGTGATCGACCAAGAAAATGACATGTTCCTGATGTTGACTTGCGATCCACCTTGTCACCAGCATAATCAGCATCCGAGAATCCAACTAGATCAAACCTTGAGCCCTTTGGATACCATAATCCGAGTGTTGGGGTGTAAGCCAAATATCGTAGAATTCGCTTCACAGCTAAGTGATGCGATTCCTTTGGTGCCGCTGGGAATCGAGCACACATGCAAACACTAAGCATAATATCTGGCCTAGATGCACCATAGGTAAAGTAAAGAACCAATAATGGAGCGATATACCTTTTGATCGAACTCTTTACCATTGTCGTCGGGACCAAGGTGGTGTTTGGCTGGCATTAGCGTCGTGTAGCCTTTGCAGTCTTGCATGCCGAACTTGTTCAGGCAGTCTTTGAGATATTTTTCTTGAGATATGAAGACGCCATTTCTTTGCTGACGAATTTGAAGATCAAGGAAGAACTTCAGCTCACCCATCATGGACATCTGATATTGCTCTTGCATCATGTATCCAAACTCATCACTATACTTCTGGTCAGTGCAGCCGAAGATTATGTCATCGACATATATTTGGCACACAAACAGTTCACCATCATATGTCTTCGTGAAGAGTGTGGGATCTAGAGATCCTGGTTTGAAGCCCTTGCTCCTCAGGAAGTCTTTAATTGTATCATACCAAGCGCGAGGAGCTTGTTTGAGGCCATACAGTGCTTTGTTGAGTTTGTACACCATATCAGGATGTTTTGGATCTTCAAAGCCAGGTGGTTGAGCAACATACACTTCTTCTTCAATCTTGCCACTGAGAAATGCACTCTTCACATCCATTTTATATAGCAAGATGTTGTGGTGATTTGCATAGGCTAGCAGTATGCGAATAGCTTCAAGCCTAGCCACAGGAGCAAATGTTTCATCAAAGTCAATTCCTTCAACTTGAGTATATCCTTGAGCCACAAGACGTGCTTTGTTTCTGATGACTTGACCATGCTCATCTTGTTTGTTCCGATATATCCATTTTGTGCCAATAATGTTATGCTTGCGAGGGTCAGGGCGCTTGACCAGTTCCCAAACATTATTCAGCTTGAACTGTTGAAGTTCTTCTTGCATGGCTTGAATCCATTCAGGTTCCATAAAGGCTTCAGCAACTTTCTTGGGTTCAGATATTGATACAAATTAAAAATACCCACAGAAATTTGCTAAATGTGTTGCTCTTGAGCGAGTAAGTGGACCAGGCGCATTGATGTTGTCAATTATCTTCTCGATTTGTACTTCATTTGCAACACGAGGATGAACAGGACGAAGACTTTGATCTTGCTGATCATTGTCATCATTGGGAGGATTGTCTTCGGTCTGAGCATTGTCTTCAGGTTGATTTGGTGCAGAGATGATAAGTTCCTCTTCAGGCTGTGCTTCAGAGGGCATGATCTCACCAGTTCCCATCAGCTTGATAGATTCATTGGAAGGAGCTTCATCAAGTGTGCTTGACATGAGTTCTCGTTGTGAGCCATTTGTTTCATCAAATCGCATGTCCATAGTTTCAACAATTTTATAGTGGAAGAGGTTGAAGACTCTGAGAGTGTGAATCCTTTCCATAGCCAAGCATGAAGCCTTCGTGAGATTTGGGTTCAAATTTTGACTTGTGATGGGGATCCTTGATCCAGCACCTAGCACCAAAGACTCTGAAGTAGCTGACATTTGGCGTCTTGCCAGTAAGGAGCTCATAGGATGTTTTGCCCAGAAGCTTATGGATGTAGACATGGTTGATGATGTGACAAGCTGTATCAATGGCTTCAGGCCAGAACTTTCTTGGTGTCTTGTACTCGTCGAGCATTGTTCGAGCCATCTCAATGAGGATTCTGTTCTTGCGCTCAACAATGCCATTTTGTTGAGGTGTATATGGAGCAGAAAATTCATGAGTGATTCCCATTGTATCCAGATAAAGATCAAGCCCGGTGTTCTTGAATCCAGTGCCGTTATCACTTCTGATATGCTTGATCTTGACGCCATAATTGTTCATTGCTCGATTGGCGAATCGTCTGAAGACATCTTGTACTTCAGTCTTGTAGAGAATTATGTGCACCCATGTATATCTTGAGTAGTCATCAACAATGACGAAGCCATAGAGACACGCCGTTGTTGTGAGGGTGGAGTAGTAAGTAGGGCCAAATAAGTCCATGTGCAACAGCTCAAAGGGTTGAGATGTCGTCATGATTGTCTTCAAGGGGTGCTTGGCCCTCGTCATCTTCCCAGCTTCGCAGGCACCACACAAATGATCTTTCTTGAACTTGACACCTTCGATGCCTATGACATGCTTCTTCTTGACGAGAGTGTGTAAGTTCCTCATGCCAGCATGCCCCAACCTTCGATGCTAGAGCCAGCATTCTGAAGCTTTTGCAAGAAGACATACGGCAACTGTGGACCTGCTGAGAAATCTACCATGTATAGATCACCTTTCCTATACCCTTCAAAGACTAGAGACTTGTCAGATTCCATTAGTACAAGGCAGTGATATTTTCCAAATATCACAATCATGTTTAAGTCACAAAGCATTGAGACAGACATTAAGTTGAATCCAAGGGATTCAACAAGCATCACTTTATCCATGTGTTGATCCTTTGAGATTGCAACTCTACCTAGACCCAATACCTTGCCTTTACCAGTGTCAGCAAATGTGATTTGACTCTTGTCGGATGGACGTAAGGTTGAGTCCATGAGAAGACTTCGATCACCAGTCATATGATTAGTGCATCCGCTGTCAATAATCCATTCTCAAGCTTTTGGTGACATGCCCTACAGTGCAGTTAGGAGGATAGGCTTCACAATGTATGTTGTGAAGCATAAGAAGTTGATGCACACTTGGATTATCACAGCATAGATGAAAGTTAGCACACAGTATGACAGGTAAGCGATTCATATGTGGAATACATAGTAAGTCATTTTATCATGCGTCCCTTTGTGTTTTAGGTCCCCAGCAATAATGTAGGACGCCTTTGATTGCTGGCTGGAGACCATGTTCTGCAAAAGAGAGTTAGTTCTTCTTCACCACCCACATCTTTAGGGGTGGCTTAGAAGCAATGAGTCTAAGTGCAGCATCTGAGAATTTCGGCTTTGGAGCCCTAACAAATAGCCTTGCAGGAGATGAATGATACTCATATGAATACGCAGAAAAGTTCTTAGTATTGTGAACATAGCGGTTTGAAGACACACGCTCATATTCATAAGTTTGAGTGTGATTTCCATGCAAAACATTGGCGTTAGGGTGACTCAGGTGAGTCTTGTTTCCGTATGAAGCCGTTGGACCATGTGACGCCTTTGGTCTGGGGTTTGTCTTCTTCCCTGGTGGTGTCATGACAACATTCACAGGAAGATTCTCAAGACAGCTTTTGGGAACCCAGATCTTCTTCATTGGCGGTCCATTCCTGCAGTTAGTACCAATATACCTGGCAAACACTTCACCATTCTGATTTTTGAATAGTTTATAGTTTGCATCAAAGGATTCATCAATGATAATAGGATTAGCACAGGTAAAGCCAGATAAAGTGGATGGATCCACCGAAGGTTCCTTTGCAGCAACCAATGTGGTTTTGGGATACTGCTTAGGCTTCCAATAGGAACAATCAGCATTCATTTTCCTCTCGAACCCAACACCCTCTTTCCTAGGGTTTCGGTTCAGAATCTGCTTTTTAAGGACATCACAAAGTGTCTGATGCCCTTTCAGACTTTTATACATCCCTGTTTCAAGTAATGTCTTCAACCTAGCATTTTCATCAGCAATAGTAGTGGTATCCTCAGATGAGGGGTTAGTTACCACAGCAGTAGTTGAAGACAAAGCAACAGTAGCAGCAGTGGAACATTCAGCAACAGAGGCAGCGTTATCACGCTCAATGCATTTTAAGCATGGTGGTTCAAATTCATCCTGAGCAACACTGATTTGTTGAGCAAGTAATGAATCGTGCTTCTTCAGAAGAACTTCATAATCCACTCTTATCTTTTCAAGATCTTGCTCTCTTTGAAGACATTCAGAAGAAAGTTTCTCATGATCAGACAAGAGAGCATTATGTTGATCTTGAAGGGCGTCAAACTTGGAATGAAGTCTTTGAAGACTCTCAGCCAAAGCTTTTGACTGATCCATTTCTTCGCCCAACATATCATCGCTCTTACTAAGCATGTTTTGAATCTTTTCCAAAGCTCTTTGTTGTTTAGTGGCAAGGGAAGCAAGTTTGACATAGCTGGGCCCAAATTCATCACCTGATTCATCATCACTAGTTTCAGAAAGATATCATTCAGTTACCTTAGCACCCTCTGCCATGAGGCATGGTGAATATGAAGACGGTTCAGGTGGAAAGGTCATCTCTTTAAGAGACTCCTTGTAGTCATCAAGCCAAGGATCATGACGATTAAGATGACTATCATAGACCTCAGAAAGCCAGTCCCAGATTAGCTTCGCGTGATTGAGGTGCATGACGTTCCTGAACTGATTTTGGGATAGGCAGGAGCAGATGACATCCTTCGCTGTGAGGTTTAGTAGAGTGTACTTGCGAATGTCATCAGCCTCCGCCATCTTGCATAGATCGGTAAGACCAATCTCGGTGACGGTCCACAGTTCGCTGTCCATAGCCATGAGTCGCTTCTTCATCATGGCTTTCCACCGAGGATACTCATGACCGTCAAAGGTGGGGCAAGATACATTCCTCAATCCTGCAGTCGACATAGCTGAACTCCAGGTGGTTAAACCGAATCACATAGAACAAGGGAGTACCTTGCTCTGATACCAATTGAAAGTGCTAGTTATCGACTAGGGGGGTGAATAGGCGATTTTTATCAAAGTCTTCAAAACGTGGAAGTTTTGAAGACAAACAATAGAAATGACCTAACTAATATGCAGCGGAAGATAAACTACAACAAGCAAGCCATAGTCAAGTATTCCATAGCGTTAATGTACAAAGACTAATAGCAGCAAGGTAGTAGGATCAGGATGGAAGATAGTATGAAGCCAATCAGCAATAGTAGTCAAGCAATGAAGTCAACCAGATAAGATAGATAAGCAATGACTTCACGAAGACAAACTCAAAGTAAAGGAGGGAAGAGATAGAACCAGTCACTTGTTGAAGACACATGATTTGTTGGACCAGTTCCAGTTGTTGTGACAACTGTATGTCTGGTTAGGGAGGCTGAGATTCAACTCAGAAGACCGTGTCTTCACCTTATTCCCCTTGAGCTAAGGACACTTAGTCCTCGCCCAATCACTCTGGTAAGTCTTCAAGGTAGACTTCCGAACCTTCACAGACTTCGTTCACCCGGCAATCCACAATGACTCTTGGATGCTCAGAACGCGACGCCTAACCGGCTGGAGGATACACAGTCCTCAAGTGTAATAAGTCTTCAGGTCACACAGACAGAAAGTCTTCAGTGATGCCTAACACTCTTTGGCTCTGGGTGTTTGGGCTTTGTCCTCGCAAGGATTTCTCTCTCAAAGGCTTCAAGGTGGGTTGCTCTCAAAACGACAAAAGCCGTAAACTAACTCTGAGCAGCCACCAATTTATGGTGTAGGGGGTGGGCTATTTATAGCCACAAGGCAACCCGACCTGATTTTTCCGAAATGACCCTCGGTCACTAAGGAACTGACACGTGTTCCAACGGTCAGATTTCAAACACACACGACAACTTTACTTGGGCTACAAGCAAAGCTGACTCATCCAGCTCTGGATAAGATTTGCTCTCATTGTCTTCGCTCGAAGACATAGGATTTGGGTTGAGCACCACTTCAGTCACTCTGACTTAGTTCACTTGGACCCCACTTAACAGTACGGTGGTTCCTATGACTCAACAAAGAAGAAAAGGAAACAACGAAGCCACACAGTCTTCGCGCTCCATAGTATTCACGCAATGTGTTCTCATGTCATAGTCTTCAATATGAATATCTTCTTATACCACCATTTTCTTCAATGTCTTCATACATTTTTAGGGGTCATCTCCGGTAGGTAAACCGAATCAATGAGGGACACTACCTGCGTTATCCTGCAATTCTCACAAACGCATTAGTCCCTCAACCAACTTTGTTGTCAATACTCCAAAACCAACTAGGGGTGGCACTAGATGCACTTACAAAGGATATCTTCTTCTTCCTCCTCGGCATGCCAGGCCGTCTCAACCACCGGCGTTTGATCTCCGATGGCCTCCTTGCTCTTCTTTCTTCACCTCGATCTTCATCAACCAGACATCCTCTTCCACGTTGTTGGAGGAAGAAGAAGACATGATGTCTGGCTCAACAGATCTGATCGAAAAACAACAAGAAAAGAGAACAAAATATTTCTCCACGATACGGTGGTTAATAGGTTCAGGGGGTATATAAAGATTTTTTTATCTTGGGAAACACGCAAATGGAAGAAAAAGGGAGTCTAGAAGGTAGTCTTGGGTGCGCCTGTCTTGGGCCCATCAGGGTCACCTTACTGGTAGTTTCTTATTTTACTAATTTTTAAATATTCCAACACTGACAAAATATACTTTTGCGGATTTTTTGGAGTCCTTTTACATACCGTATCACGTACCTCCTCTTTTCGACGATTCTGGAGTGTTCTGGAAGGTCTCTTTGATGTGTTCTTCCGGTGTCATAGTTTGGATAATATTGCTTTCAACATTAATGGGCGTACCTGAGATATAATGTTTTATTCATTGACCATTAAGAACCCTCGGGTTAGTACCTTTGGCATTATTTATTTTGATAGCTCCAGACTGATAAACCTCCTCGATAACATAGGGTTCTTCCCATTTGGAGAGGAGTTTTCATGTAAAGAATATGACACAAGAGTTGTACAAAAGAACATATTCTCCAACTTTGAACTCACACTTTTGGATTCTATTATCATGCCATCTTTTAACTTTTTATTTAAATAACTTGGCATTTTCGTAAGCTTGGGTTCTCCATTCATCTAATGAGCTAATATCAAATAACCTCTTTTCACCAGCAAGTTTAAAATCATAGTTTAGTTCTTTGATTGCCCAGTAAGCTTTATGTTCTAACTCAACAGGCAAATGACAAGATTTTCCATAAACCGTTTTATAAGGAGACATACCCATAGGATTTTTATATGTTGTTCTATACGCCCAAAGTGCATCATCAAATTTCTTAGACCAATTCTTCCGGGACCTATTGACAGTCTTTTTGCAAGATTAATTTTATTTCTCTATTGCTAAGTTCAACTTGACCACTAGACTGAGGATGATAGGGTGATGCAATTCTATAGTTAACATCATACTTAGCAAGCATTTTATAGAAAGCACCATGAATAATGTGTGAACCACCATCAGTCATTAAATGTCTAGGGACTTCAAACCTTGGGAAATAACTTCCTTAAGCATTTTAATAGAGGTGTTGTGATCAGCAATACTAGTTGGAATAGCTTCTACCCACTTAGTAACATAATCAACATCAACCAAAATACGTGTATACCCATTAGAGGAAGGAAAAGGTCCCATGTAATCAAAACTCCAAACATCAAATGGTTCAACAACAAGTGAATAATTCATAGGCATTTCTTGATGCTTACCGATATTACCTATTATTTGACATTTATCACAAGATAAGATGAACTTACGAGCATCCTTGAAAAGATTAGGCCAATAAAACACAGACTGAAATACCTTATGAGCAGTTCTGTCTCCCGCATGATGCCCTCCATAAGATTCGAAGTGACGTTTCCATAGGATTTGTCCCTATTCATGCTCAGGTACACAACGTCTAATAATACCATCTACTCCTTCTTTATAAAATGTGGGTCATCCCAAAAGTAGTGTCTTAAATCATAGAAGAATTATTTCTTTTGTTAGTATGTAAAGCTAGGTGGTAAATATTTAGCAACAATGTAATTAGCATAGTCATCATACTAAGGAGTATTATGAGAAACATTTATTGCAGCTAACTACTCATCAGGAAAACTATCATCAATAGGTAGTGGGTCATCAAGAACATTCTCCAACCTATACAAGTTATCAGCTATGAGGTTCTCTGCTCCTTTTCTATTAGTGATATAGAAATAAAATTCTTGGAGTGATATGTCCATTTTGCATCATGTTTACCTACTATGATTTATAATGTGTTATGCATAATACTCCTTTATGGAGTAATTCTAATGACTTTTATCTCATAATGTGCAAGGTACACTCAAGGAGGGAGAATTCCGGCAGCTGGAAATCTGGACCTGAAAAAGCTACGCCAGGCCACCTATTCTGCACAACTCCAAATGAGCTGGAACTTCATGATGATTTTTATGGAATATTTATGAAATACTGGAGCAAATAACCACCAGATGGAGGCCACATGGTGAGCACAAGACACTACCCCCCAGGTGCTCCCTGGTGGGTTGTTCTTAGCCTAGCCCACCTCAGGTGCCCATCTTCTGGTATATAAGTTAGTTTGACCTAGGAAAAATCAGAGGAGGACTTTCAGTACGAAGCACCATCGTCTTGAGGCGGAACTTGGGCAGGATCACTTTCGCCCTCCGGAGGAGCGATTCCGCTGGGGGAACTTCTCACCGGGAGGGGGAAATCATCATCATCATCACCACCAACAACTCTCCCATCTTGGGCAGGGCAATGTCCATCAACATCTTCAACATCACCATCTCCTCTCAAACCCTAGTTCATCTCTTGTGTTCAATCTGTGTACCAGAACTATAGATTGGTAATTGTGGGTGACTAGTAGTGTTGATTACATCTTGTAGTTGATTACTGTATGGTTTATTTGGTGGAAGATTATATGTTCAGATCCAATATGCTATTTAATACCCCTCTGATCTTGAGCATGTTTATCACTTGTGAGTAGTTACTTTTGTTCTTGAGGTCACAGGAGAAATCATGTTGCAAGTAATCATGTGAACTTGATATGTGTTCGATATTTTGATAGTATGTATGTTGTGATTCCCTTAGTGGTGTCATGCGAACGTCGATTACACGACACTTCACCTTATTCGGGACTAAGGGAATGCATTGTGGAGTAGTTATTAGGTGATGGGTTGCGACAGTGATAGAAGCTTAAACCCTAGTTTATGCGCTATTTCGTAAGGGACTGATTGGATCCAAAAGTTTAATGCTATGGTTAGAACTTATTCTCAATATTTTTTCTCCTAGGTGCGGATGCTTGCAGGGGGTTAATCATAAGTTGGAGGCTTTTTCAAGTAAGATCAACACCTAAGCACCAGTCCACCCACATATCAAATTATCAAAGTAGTGAACAGGAATCGAATCAACATGATGAAAGTGACAAGATGAAATTCCCGTGTACCCTGAAGAACGCTTTGCTTATCATAAGAGACCATTTTGGCCTGTCCTATGCCTCAAAAGGATTGGTCTACCTTGTTGCACTTTTGTTATCGTTACCGTTACTTGCTCATTACAAATTATCTTGGTATCAAACTACTCGCTACTTACAATTTCAGCCCTTGCAGACATTACCTTGCTGAAAACCACTTGTCATTTCCTTTAGCTCCTCATTGGGTTTGACACTCTTACTTATTGAAAGGACTACAATTGATCCCCTATACTTTTGGGTCATCAAGGCTCTTTTCCGGCACCGTTGCTGGAGAGTGAAGTGCTCTTGGTAAGGAAAAATTCACTTGTTACTATGGAAAACAATCCTTTGAGGGGTTTGTTCAGGGTATCTTCACCTTGACCGGAACTACAATTAGTTACTCCTCAACATACTGCACCTACTGAAAATATTGAATATGAAATTCCTTCGGGTACGATAGAACAACTGCTAGCGAACACTATGCAGGAGATGAAACCGAACATCCTGAAATATGCACTTGATATATGTGGAAGAAACTTGTGGATTGTTTAAGCTTGCAGGTTTACCCAGAGATGAATTTAAGAAGAATGTTTTCCCTTTATCTTTGAAGGTAAAACCATTGGCGTGGTATAGGCTATGCGATGATATTGGATCTTGGAATTTGAATCGATTGAAATTGGAGTTTCACCAAAACAATTATCCTATGCATCTAGTTCATCATTATCGGAATTACATATATAATTTTTGGCCTCGTGAAGGAAAAAGCATCGCTCTAGCTTGGGGAGGCTTAAGTCAATGTTATATTCATGCCTCAATCATGAGCTCTCAAGAGAAATAATTATGCAGAATTTGTATGCTCGGCTTTCTCGTAATGATCGATCCATGTTTGATAGTTCTTGTGCTAGTTCTTTTATGAAGAAGACTATTGAATTCTGGTGGGATCTTTTGGAAAAAATTAAACGCACTCTGAAGATTGGGAACTCGATGAAGGTAAAGAGTCAGGTATTAAGCTCAAGTTTGATTGTGTTAAATCTTTTATGAATACTGATGCTTTTCAAAAGTGTAGCACCAAATATGGACTTGACTCTGAGATAGCAGCCTCCTTTTTTGAATCTTTTGCTACGTTGATCTCCCTAAGGAGAAGTGGTTTAAATATCACCCACCTATTAATTAAAGAAGAAACTAAAGAACCGGTACTAGCTAAAGAGGAAACTATCATTTATAATGTTGATCCAGTTGTTCCTACTGCTTATATTGAGAAACCACCTTTCCCTGTTACGATGAAGGAACATGTTAATGTTTCAACTATGGTCAAGAAAAGTTATATTACAACACGGATTTCTATAGGAGATTTATATAGGATATTTATCAAAGACTTTTCTAAATTTCTAGGCCTCTTACAAATCTTTTGCAAAAGGATGTTCCTTTTGTCTCTGATGATGATTGTTCAAGAAAGCCTTAATTACTGCATCTATTGTTCAACCACCTGACGGGAACTCGCCTTTTGAAATTATGTGTGATGCTAGTGATTATATTGTTGGTGCTGTTCTAGGACATGGAGTTGATAAGAAACTAAATTTTATTCATTATGCTAGTAAAACTCAAGACAATGCTCAAAGAAATTATGCTACAATTGAAAAAGAATTCTTAGCAGTGGTGTTTGCTTGTGATAAATTTACATCTTACATTGTTGACTCTAAAGTTATTGTTCACACCGATCATGCTGCTATTAAATATCTTATGGAAAAGAAAGATGCTAAATCTAGGCTTAGTCAATGGGTTCTCTTGCTACAATAATTTGATTTACATATCACTGAGAGGAAAGGAGCAGAGAACCTCATAGCCGATAACTTGTCTAGGTTAGAGAATGTCCTTGATGACCCACTACCTATTGATGATAGTTTTCCTAATGAGCAGTTAGCTGCAAGAAATGTTTCTCATAATACTCCTTGGTATGCTAACTATGCTAATTACATTGTTGCTAAATATTTACCACCTAGCTTTACATACCAACAAAAGAAATAATTCTTCTATGATTTAAGACACTACTTTTGGGATGACCCACATCTTTATAAAGAAGGAGTAGATGGTATTATTAGACGTTGTGTACCTGAGCATGAGCAGTGAAAAATCCTCTAGAAATGTCACTCTGAAGCTTATGGAGGGCATCACGCGGGAGACAGAACTGCTCACAAGGTATTGCAATCTGGGTTTTATTGGCCTACTCTTTTCAAGGATGCTCGTAAGTTCGTCTTATCTTGCGATGAATGTCAAAGAATAGGTAATATCGGTAAGCGTCAAGAAATGCCTATGAATTATTCACTTCCTGTTGAACCATTTGATGTTTGGAGTTTTGATTACATGGGACCTTTTCCTTCCCCTAATGGGTATACACATATTTTAATTGCTGTTGATTATTTTACTAAGTGGGTAGAAGCTATTCCAACTAGTAGTGATGATGACAACACCTCTATTAAAATGCTTAGGAAGTTATATTCCCAAGGTTTGGAGTCCCTATTTAATGACTGATGGTGGTTCACACTTTATTCATGGTGCTTTCCGGTAAATGCTTGCTAAGTATGATGTTAACCATAGAATTGCATCACCCTATCATCCTCAGTCTAGTGGTCAAGTTGAACTTAACAATAGAGAAATAAAATTAATCTTGCAAAAGACTGTCAATAGGTCCCGAAAGAATTGGTCTAAGAAATTAGATCATGCACTTTGGGATTATAGAACAACATATAAAAATCCCATGGTTATGTCTCCTTATAAAATGTTTTATGGAAAATCTTGTCATTTGCCTCTTGAGTTAGAACATAAAGCTTACTGGGCAATCAAAGAACTGAACCATGATTTTAAACTTGATGGTGAAAAGAGGTTATTTGATATTAGTTCATTAAAAGAACGGAGAACCCAAGCTTATGAAAATGCCAAGTTATTTAAAGAAAGAGTTAAAAGATGGCATAATAAAAAAAGAATCCAAAAGCGTGAGTTCAAAGTTGGAGAATATGTTCTTTTGTACAACTCTCGTTTCAAATTCTTTGCATGAAAACTCCTCTGCAAATGGGAAGGACCCTATGTTATCGAGGAGTTTATCTATCTAGATCTATCAAAATAAATAATGCCAAAGGTACTAACCCGACTGTTGTTACTGGGCAACGAATCAAACATTATATCTCAGGTACGCCCATTAATGTTGAAAGAAATACTATCCAAACTATGACACCGGAAGAACACATAAAAGAGACCTTCCAGAAGACTCCATATTCGTGAAAAAGAGGAGGTACGTGATATGGTAAGTAAACAAACTACGAAAAATCCGCAAAAATATTTTTTGTCAGTCTTCGAATATTTAAAAATTAGGAAAATAAGAAACTACCGGGAAGGTGAACCTGGTGGGCACAAGACACTAGGGCGCGCCTGGCGCCTGGCTTGCCAGGCGCGCCCAGGTCGGTTGTGCCCACCTCAGGTACCTTCCGGACTCCATTTTTCTTCCGTCTGCTTGTTTCCCAAGATAAAATATCTTTATATACCCCCCGAACCTATTGACCACCGTATCACGGAGAAATCTCTGGTTTTCTTCTCCTGTTGTTTTTGGTAAGATCTGCTGAGCTAGACATCATGTCTTGTTCTTCCTCCAATAACGTGGAAGAGGATGCCTGGTTGATGAAGATCAAGCTGAAGAAAGAAGATCCTCTAGAATCGTTCAAAGGGGACAAGAGCAAGGAGGCCATCGGAGATCAAACACCGGTGGTTGAGCTGGCCTGGCCTGCTGAGGAGGAAGAAGAAGATATCCTTAAACCTTACTATGCTTATCTTACACCTACTGAGATTGAAGCCTTTCGTATCATTGAAACGGTTCGAGTGCAAAATAAATATCTCACTTGTGAAAATAATCTGCATCAAGAGCACATCATCTTCCTCCGGAGCGTCATCTGTAGATTGGATAATCTCTTTATCATGAAGGACATGATCTCTGCCTCTACTTCACCACCACCATCTTCTTCACCACCAAAAGAAAATTGATTATTGGGTATGGGAACTCCCCTTGGCTTCCACCAAGCTTGGGGGAGCTGCCCCGGTATCGTATCCCCTCCACTATCTTTTACCTTTACTTATTTAGTGCGATCCTTAGTTATCGTCTACTTTAGATGAATAAAAGTTTAGTTCGATCCTTTCTTTTTTAGAGTTTGCATAGTGATCTATCCTTGTAATCGTGTGCCAGATGTATAATAAAGTTTAGTTTGAGCTTTTCCTTTCTCTACTTTCATGTTCCAATAAAAATAAAGGAAATAAATTAAAAAGATCATATGCTAATCTTATGGTAAGTAATGACATCACTTAATGAAAAGTATAAGTAGAAAATTTTATTAGAGATTGACAAACATAGCATTGGTCAATGATGCAATTCATGAAAGAATTAATAAGGGAAGAGAAGATTCACATATAAATACACTATCCTAGAAATATTTTGTGATTGTGAGCCCCAATTAAAATATTATATGCCAAAATTGTTGACATTGGACAAGGAAGACAACGTAATGATTTATGTTTGTTCATATTCACATAGAAGTTATATTGTCATAGATCCTTCAAGATGTGGTTCTTGCCCCCCATCTTTGCTAGACAAAAAATCCGCACTAAGTAGAGATACTACTTGTGCATCCAAAAACCCTTAAACCCAAATCTTATTTTTGAGATTCCACCATACCTACCTAAGGATTGAGTAAGATCCTTCAACTAAGATGTCATCGGTGCAATAAGGCAATAAAAATTGCTTCTAAAAGTGTGAGATCATTTAGTTAAGAGAAAATTGAGCATTGTACGAACTTGTGATATCAAAGAATAAAAGCGACCGACTACACAATAAAGGTTGCCATCACAAGGGGCAATATAATGTGACGTTCTTTTGCACTAAGGGGTTGAGCATACAAACAAATAAGCGCATGACAACCTCTGCTTCCCTCCATGAAGGGCCTATCTTTTACTTTTATGTATTTACTTTTATGCAAGAGTCAAAGTGTTCTCTCTATTCCTTCCTATTTTTCTCCTTTGGCAAGCATCATGTGGTGAGGAAAGATCTAAGCACATATATCTAGTTGGATACGGGTAGCATGAGTTATTATTGTTGACATCACCCTTGAGGTGAGTATGTTGGGAGGCAAAACTATATGCCCCTATCTTTCTATGTGTCCGGTTGAAACGTTTTGCTCATGTGTATGAAGTGAGTGTTAGCAATTATAGAAGACTATATGATGGTTGAGTATGTGGACTTGCCTAAAGGCTCCGATATGTGAATGTTCCTGAAAAGATGATGAATTGTAGTTTAGAGTTGACTGAGAACATAGTTTGTTGGTTTCCAATAGAGTTTATGCTTTATACTTTGATAGTGTGATGAATTGCTAAAGTTTGTTGTTGTTATAATAATTCACATGATGCTTCTATGTCCGAATTTTGTTTTTATCGACACCTCTCTCTATAAGCATGTGGACATGTTTTTTGATTTCTGTTTTCGCTTGAGGACAAGCGAGGTCTAAGCTTGGGGGAGTTGATACGTCCATTTTGCATCATGTTTACCTAGTGTTATTTATAATGTTTTTATGCATAACAATGTGTTTTGGAGTAATTCTAATGCCTTTTCTCTCATAATATGCAAGGTACACTCAAGGAGGGAGAATTCCGGCAGTAGGAAATCCGGACCTGAAAAGCTACGTAAGGCCACCTATTCTGCACAACTCCAAATGAGCTAAAACTTTACAATGATGTTTGATGGAATATTTAAAAATACTGGAGCAAATAACCACCGGAGGGAGGCCACCTGGTGAGCACAAGACACCAAGGCGCGCCAGGCCCGTCAGGCGCGCCCTGGTTGGTACTGCTCGGTTGGGCCCACCTGAGGTGCCATTCTTCTGGTATATAAGTCATTTTGACCTAGAAAAAAATCAGAGGAGGACTTTCGGGACGAAGCGCCGCCGTCTCGAGGCGGAACTTGGGTAGGAGAACTTTTGCCCTCTGGTGGAGCGATTCTGCCGGGGGAACTTCCCTCTCGGAGGGGGAAATCATCGTCATCATCATCACCAACAACTCTCCCATCTTGGGGAGGGGAAATCTCCATGAACATCTTCAACAACACCATCTCCTCTCAAACCCTAGTTCATCTCTTGTGTCCAATTTGTGTACCGGAACTCTAGATTGGTACTTGCGGGTGACTAGTAGTGTTGATTACATCTTGTAGTTGATTACTATATGATTTATTTGGTGGAAGATTATATGTTCAGATCCAATATGCTATTTAATACCCCTCTGATCTTGAGCATGTTTATCACTCGTGACTAGTTACTTTTGTTCTTGAGGTCACGGGTGAAATCATGTTGCAAGTAATCATGTGAACTTGATATGTGTTCGATATTTTGATAGTATGTATGTTGAGATTCCCTTAGTGGTGTCATGTGAATGTCAACTACACCATATTTGGGACTAAGGGAATGCATTGTGGAGTAGTTATTACATGATGGGTTGCAAAAGTGATAGAAGCTTAAACCCTAGTTTATGTGCTATTACGTAAGGGACTGATTGGATCCAAAAGTATAATGCTATGTTTAAAACTTCTTAATATTTTTCTCCAAGTTGCGGATGCTTGCGAGGGGGTTAATCATAAGTAGGAGGCTTTTTCAAGTAAGAGCAGCACCTAAGCACCGATCCACCCACAAATCATATTATCAAAGTAGCGAACACAAAATCAATATGATGAAAGTGACTAGATGAAATTCCCATCTACCCTTAAGAACGCTTTGCTTATCATAAGAGACCATTCTGGCTTGTCCTTTGCCTCAAAAGGATTGGGCTACCTTGCTGCAATTTTGTTACCGTTACCGTTACTTGCTCGTTACAAATTATCTTGCTATCAAACTACTTGCTACTTACAATTTCAGCACTTGCAGACATTACCTTGCTGAAAACCAATTGTCATTTCCTTCTGCTCCTCGTTGGGTTCGATACTACTACTGTAGCAATCCGATCCCAATGGATCGAAGTCTCTGTGCTTAAGTGTCATCCCTAGATCTGTATTGCTGACACACCCAGTACTCGAGGAATTGTAACAGAGTTCAGTCACACACTTATTACATCGAGTGTCTCATAAGGAGAACTTATTACAATAATATGGCTGAAGGCCATCTAAAATAAGATAATTGCAGAAACTTCGAAGATAAATGAGTCCATCCAACTCCATGGCAAAACTAAGTGCACGACAACGACCTAGCGCGCCTTTTACTCTTCGTCTAAAAATTCCGCGACATGATACATAGCAGCCGTGTAGGTCAGCACATGGAATATGATGGCAAGATAACACTATAGAGCAATGAACAAATAACAGCTATCACTACATGTAGTATATGGCTAGTGGAGGCTCTAAGTTTATCATTTGCATAAAGACACTTTTTTTCCTACAACAAAAGGAATAGATTTTATTTATCTACTAATTTTATGTCATTAATGAGAAGGTTCCTCCAACTCAATCCCAAAAGAATATTAATAACCCAAGAAGTTTATTAAGTAAGTGATGATATCAAACAGTAATTCAAGTACCAGATACTCAAGATGTCCATAACCAGGGACATGGCTAGTCATGATTAGTTTGTACACTCTGCAGAGGTTTGCACACTTTTCCCCACAAGACTCGATCTCCTCCATTGAATTTCTCGCACTACATGATGTTTGAGAAATGGATGAGTGAGACACAGTCTTTCCGAATCATTAACTCTTTACTCTAGTTAGATAGTACCACCTACTTTCCCCTACATCTCCTAGCCTACCATTGAAAGAGGTCACATAACATACTCAATTATGCCAGAGCCCATAATGTCTTGTGGATCACATGGAAGTTTCTAGCATGAATAATCTTATGATCCCTTTGAGCCTGGGTGGCATTCCATATGATAATCACACGGGTACTCCGGGATATCCTAGGACAACACTGGATTCTCCAGGTGCCCACAACCAATCCACCCAGATGTGTATTAGAGTAGCCACCTTAAGTTTCCCTTAGTTACTATCTCTCACAACTTGCATGATTCTCTCATACCAATCCACGCCTACGAGCATGGCTAAGCAATAAGGAACAAAGCGTATATTCCCGGGGTGATCAAAGGTAATAGGTTCCTACCTCATAGACTACAACAATACCACATGTTACCAATCCTACTCATGCAATGTTTGAGGGTTGAAACTAATGCATAAAAACTGGGTAATAAAGGGATATGATCAAAGTGTAACTTGCCTTGCCAACGATAAAAAACCCTAGAGATTCATAGTAGCAAGCTTCGCACTCAAGCATAAAATTCAAAGGTAAAACCAAATAAAATGTCTAAACATAAACTTCAAGCGAAGAGCTTCGATTTGCAAAAAGAATCGATCAAATCGGAAGTATGAAACTCAAATTACGATCAAAAGAAGTTCAAATACAAATCTATTTGAAACCAAATTTTAATTTTTCAAAAATATGTTCAAGTTGATTATCTGGACAGAGGGTATCGTAACGAAGAATTTGACGTTGGTTTCGTTGAATTTGGATAAATGAGCAAAAAGTTGTGAGGGTTTGAAGATCAGGGATTAAACTGCGAAGAAAATAATTACGAACGGGTTCCTGGCTGAAAATAAACTAAAAGAGAAAAATCTAACGAACGGACGTTCGCTAACAGAAACTAACGAACGAAAAAGATCACTAACAGATCTAAACAAACGAATGTTTGCTAATTAAACTAAACTAATAAAATAAACCGATCTAAAAAGAAAAAACCTAAAACTAAAAAAAATCGGGCCGGCTTTCGGCGATTTATACCGGTTCGGTGAGAAGAACTAGCGCCAGAAGATCGGGCTCCGGCGTGAGGCGCAATGAGCAACGGCGGCAGCGGGCAGGGTGGCGCCGCAGGCGATGCGAGGAAAGG
>NW_025228117.1:64237-67628 GCF_018294505.1 Triticum aestivum
ATAAAATATATTTTATTAAAAAATAAATTTCCAATATTTCCCGCTGTTTCGAAGAAGTCATATTATCTTCTCTCATTATTTATTTATTTCAAAATAATTGGAAAAATAATTTCGAATAAAATCTCTTTGATCCAATTTGCCAAATTTGAAAATTCAAAAATGTATTTTTGTGAAAACATCCAACTCTCTCCATTGGTCCTTGAGTTGCTTAAGGTTTCTAGGACCAAAACTCCAAATAAAACAAATTCAAAGATGCATAAATTATGAATGCATATGATGACCTAACGAATAACATCCAAATTGAAAATTGGGATGTTACAAACCTACCCCCCTTAAGATGAATCTAGCCCTCGAGATTCGGGTTGGCTAGCAAAAAGGTGTGGGTGGTATTTTCGGAGGTACTCTTCTTGCTCCCAGGTGGCTTCCTCCTCGGTATGGTGGCTCCACTTAACTTTGCAAAGCTTGATGACCTTGCTGCGTGTAACTCGATTAGCAAACTCGAGAATCTTGATGGGTTTCTCCTCATAGGCCAGGTCAATCTCCAACTGAATTGCTTCCAGGGGCACTGTATCTCTCAGAGGAATATCGGCCATCTCTGCATGGCATTTCTTCAGCTGGGAAATGTGAAACACCTCATGAATTCCTGACAAACCTTCGGGTAACTCCAACTTGTAGGCAACTTCAACCATACGTTCCAAAACTCGGTATGGTCCTACAAATCATGGGGCTAACTTTCCTTTGACTCCAAACCGTTTAACTCCTCGAAGTGGTGAGACACGAAGATATGCTATATCTTTGACTTCGTAGGCTACCTCCTTGCGTTTACTATCGGCATAACACTTCTGCATGGAATGAGCTACCTTGATTCTATCTCGAATCAACTTGACCTTCTCCTCAGACCCTCTGATTAAGTCTGGCCTGAACAGTTGCCGGTGTCCAAGTTCATCCCACATCAATGGTGTCCTGCACCTCCTTACATACAAGGCTTCGACAGGGGCCATCTTCAACTGGCTTGGTAACTGTTGTTGTATGAGAACTCACTACAAGAAATATGTCAACTTGCGACCATCACTATTGGTCACTGAAAGGTCAATGTTTTTCATTTGCGAATTTTTTGTGACCAAAAATAGATGGTCAAAAGCTGATGGCCGTAAACTGCAATTCACGACCTTCTTTGTGATATGTAAAAGGTCGTTGGTTCTTTGACCAAATTTTTGGTCACTAGCAGCCTCCCCAGGCCACATAGGATCCAGCGTGGCAAGCTGACATGGATAAGAATCAGCCCGGTCCAATTTGATGTCTATATGGGCCGAGCCCATTAATTCAACACATTTATATATTTTTTCCTATGAATTTTTTGTCGGCTTCATGGACCAAGCCCAACATTGAAACCTTTTTATTTTTGGGTCATGGGCTTTTTGTCTAAACAGTTTCAGTTTACCTTTTTTATAAAATGGGTTCACTAGTCAGGTGGGTCCTTGCTGTCAGTGTCATATTCTTCATTTTCCAATTTAACATAAATAAATACACAATATTTAAATTGGCACATAGAAAACACACAAAATACTTCAAATATTATCAGCCAGAGTTAGTACAGAGCTGCTGTTGTACAAATAACACATAATAAGCTCTAACATACACTTTGCAAGCTCTACAAGTGTAACAACAGTATGGCAGTCACAGTTACATGCTCCACAAGTTCAATAACATGGTACTTTACAAGCTCTACAAGTGTTATGTTCTTCAGCATGGAGCTCCTTCAACAGCGATTACAAACTAGGCACCTGCTCTTCTTGCCATTGTGAGGAGGTGGATGCTCGCCATGGTGTGCTTGATGATGCACACAACCATGATCTTCTTGCCACTATTGCATCCGTGCGCTCGATGATGCGGGTACCAATGGATACAAGTAGAAGAAAATTATCAGCATTAACCCATAACTTCAAGTACAAGCTAAGTATGTATCAAGTGACAAGAAAAACAAGTTTATATGCTAGTACAAAATCACCATCATTAACTATTTTATATGGGAATGAAAACAATCATCAGTACTGGATTTAACACAATGCTATCTTCTTATTAGAAAATAGAATATCTCATTTTCATATTCTCAGCAAGCAATTATAGTCTGCTTCAACCCATGTTCTAAAAAAGATGTTTATCCCTCCCAGGAGTACATTTGATGGTTTATTATGGGACGGAGGTAGTATGTATCAAGTAACAAAGGAAACAAGTTGAGTAAAACAGTAAAAATGCTGCATGGAACATACTTCTTTTATATGGGTATGTTTCAATTGCATACAATAAGACAAGTCATTAATTGAATGTGAATACAAATTCAAATTGTTGCATTGTTGTACCATATCCTTCAATGAAAGATTATTAGTAAGTAACTGGTCTTCCCAGGATTCAAGATGCATTATTTTGTCACCAAACTTTCAGAGATGTTGGTGCTCACCTTCCATCTTGGAGAGGTGCTTCTTCACCTTGTCGGCGCACACTTTGCAGTGAAGGGACACCTTCAGCACGACCACCTGCATGATCAAGTAAACTAAAATTAAGTTAACAAAGGAAGGCATGACAATGGGCATGGCAAATTAACTTTTGTCGACATAGCAGCATGGTAGCAATGGATTAACATCATCAAGTTAACATAACAGCATGGCCATGGCAGCATTTTGGTAGATTAATATCATGCATCAGAAATAGCAAGATTTGTCCATAAATCATAGCTTTAATACAAAATGATTAGTTGCAATTCTAGTAACAATTTGAGAACACAGTCCTCTCGGTTTGAACAACACTACAAAAAAGACGCATCCGTGACATTTTGGGCCGAACGGATTTTTTTGTCATACTTATGGCACTTCTATGACGATAATTGTGACAAAACCCGGTAACATCATAGATGTGGTCGGCTCCTACTTCTATGACAAAAAATCATGACAGAAAATGGGCTTTTCATCCTGGGCGGGCCAGAGATACAGCTGCATGACATTCTTTGGGTCATCCATGACGGAAAAAACCGTGGTAGAAGCGAGGGTGAGGAAAATATCGGGGTCTTCCCGGTTACAGTGGGTGGTCGGGGCCGAGCGATGCATGGAGGTTTGCGCGTTTCTCTCATACACGCACGCGCGTGGGTGCGAGGCGTTGGGCTGTAACTGAACCCGAGCGATTGCACTGCAGGCTATGTGTTACTGAACCCGAGCGATCGGTCGATGGCTGTTAACTGAACCCGATCGAGTGATTCCTTCGCTACTGCTGCTAACTAAAGCTGATCGATGCTGCCTCTGGATGAACAGTGAGCGTTGCTGGGGGGTTTGGATGAACACTTCCTGGTGGGCGTGGATGAACAGGACCCCATTGTGTTGCCTCTGGATGAACAGGACCC
>NW_025228117.1:69657-70148 GCF_018294505.1 Triticum aestivum
GTCAGGGGGGAATGTTTTTTTCATGAAATACGATGGCCCGTCCGGTGGGTCCCCGCTGTCAGGTGGAGGAATAATTATTTTGCGCATAATAAGGAGGCACTTCCTTGCGGCCACCGTGGACCCAGCTATCAGACTCTCCATGTATAGTACTCTTCCCATGGAAGTCATTCCTTGACCACGTTGACCACGCCGTGCCGAGAGCATGAGGGCGGTGGACGACGGCGAGGCCTAGGAAGGGGACAATGCGGAGCCAGGGAAGACATGGCAGTGGAAGCCCGCGCGGAGAGGATTACGAGGGTTCACTGGTTCAACTGCGGTTTGAGGCTGCCGTCGCCGCAGGGCCTGGCCAGCGGTGGGAATAGTAGGGGGTGATGAGGCCTCTGCGGCAGCACAGCTGACCACGGGAGGCAGGAGCATGCGGCACGACCGGCGCTGCTTTGGGCGGCTGGAGCACGAAGACCAGAGGTTGAAGAAGCACTACGGCCGTTGGA
>NW_025228117.1:70741-73327 GCF_018294505.1 Triticum aestivum
AAAAACAATTCTCTGTAAAAAAATGAATGAAATTTAAAATCTTAACTAGCAAGATGCCCATTCGTTGCACGGAACATGAAGATGCATTTGTATGACTAGTTTATCTTGTGGGAGAAAAGATGATATTGTAATGTAATTGCCAGTTGGCTTTGGTTTTTATAAGAGTAGAGAGGAGAGAAATCCTGAAAAAATGATATTTTAATGCAATTGCCGGTCGGCTTTGGTTTAAAAATTTACAGCCCATTTCTTACAACTTATAGCCCATTTTTTGGGGAAGCCCATTTCTTACTACTTACATCCCTCCTCTCTTGAAAGATTTGCAGCCCAGCAGAGCTGAGAAAAGCAAGTAGGCCTCGGTTTTGGTATTCTCCAAAGAAAAAAGAACTGGGCTAGCCATTTTTAGAAAGAAAAAATATATCAACTGGGCTCGTCATGTGCTTAAATAAAGCGTAAGCGTGGGCTAGACGGGCCAGAGCCCCTGCACAACATGCAGTTGAGCTCCGTCTCTGAATCTAAAAAACATCTGGGCGAGCTGCTGGGTCCCTGGTGTTATCTTCTTGTTGTGTAATTTTTTCCTTTATTGACTACATTGACAATGGCGTGGGACCTAGTTGTCAAACAATTAGGAGGAAGTACTTTTTTGGCTTGTAATAACGAGGCACCTGCTTGCGAAATGCAATGACCCTGGTGGGTCCCCACCGTCAGCCTCTCCACGTACAGTCATCTCCTGATTCCTCTTGGTTGTTGACCATGTTGACAACGCCAGATGGCGGTGGGCACAGCGAGCGAACCAAGGCGGAGAATGACGGCGAGGCCTTAGACGGGAACAAACAACAACCGTGGAAGATGCGGCAGTGTAGTGGTAGGTGGAGGGCAGTACGAGGGCAACAACATGCAACTGAAGCATACAAATGGTACAAAAAGCCCAACGATTAATTGTTCATCAAATTTTTAGACAAAACCCAGATTGAACATGGAAGTAACATCTAACCCAACCACTCTTTTTTGCAGTCACAAACAAATGGATCAGTCTGATAAATCAATATCCTGTGCAAAATTTTTTATTTCAGAATGGCCACAACTTGTCGTAAATAGAAGCCGAGAACGTTTAGAAGCCCATTTGTCCACCCGAAACTTCTTTTTTTGCTGTTCAACATGTCCTTCCATGAGAAATCTCTTGCGGTAAAAATTAAGCCTCATGGACAATAATATCCTCGCATTCAACAGGAAGAATGTGACAAAGCTTCTGTTTGCCTGGTTGGATGCATATCCTTCCATTGTTATTGTCCTCAAACGAATGTCATGAGAACTAAGAAAATCCTGGTGCTTATTACACCACTGATTGGTTATATGTTTTGCTCCATGTGGTTCTGCTTAAGTAGATATGACGATTGGAAACAGTTAAGGTCTGAAAAAAGAGTAAGTCAAAAGAACGACAACTGAATAATTAATTCTAGTACAATATATACTGGCTCTCAATGTGTATGAAATCATCATCTCTATATATAAATTCTCCAGAGATCAAAAGCATCACAACAAGCCAATAATTATGTTCAGATCAAAACTAAACATTCTGATATATATGATCTTGACAGAATCCAGCAGCATTGATAGGCTATCAATGGACAAACTCTTCATTGAGCATATAACTTAATATTAGTACCCAAAGTGTACTCCAAGATGATATAAAACTTATGCGCACAAATGAAAAATGTAGCTTATGATTACAAATGTGTAGATGATAATATACAGCACCTTAAAAAGTGAGGAGCCAAACACCAACTCCTTGTGATCATTAAACGGGTCACGAATTACACCCAAGGTCTCTAGTTTGGGCGCAGAGACGACAATTATTTGTGAAGGTCTGTAACAATTATCAAGGAGCAACCTTTTAAGTGAAGGGGCATCTTCGATAATGAGCTGTTGTCCTTCAAAACAAATTCCAATGCTTTTAAGGTGAGTCTACTTTATTTGGAGACAACTGATACTGATTTTTATTCCCAAAACAATCAGCAAGCGCTCTAGGGCAAGGAAACTGGAGTGGATGATGCTATGCAGTGAGGCCTCCGACAGATAAACCACCACAAGCAAAAGTTTTTTTAGCAGTGGGAGTCGAAGCATTTGTACCAAATCATCTGGTAGATGGCACCGGGCAAAGGTGGCGGTGTGGAGAGAGGAGGAAAACCGTGAGATGGACAACGGTGGCGTGGGCATGAATTGTTGGTGTGTTCGTGGTCTAGAACTTTTGTGGTAATGGTACAACTCAAACTGCTGGAGTTTTCCGAATTCAGGGGATGTCAGCCAAGCGTCCACCGTGCCGCGTATGGACAGCAGGTAGCGTGTCGGGATGCAGAGGCATTGAACGGGACCTTGCTGGTGAGAAGAGATGATGGCTCTAAGAAGATCAAATTCAGGAAGGAGAGATATCTGACGATAGTCGAGATTGAGGGGCGCGGTGCGCCATAGAGGGCGCCACCGAGTTGAGAGGACTTGTGTGTGGCAGCAATCCTTGGTGAGGAGAAGCGATATGATCTCCTCCAGGATGACTTCCGGGAGATCGCTGATGCGGTCCACCGGAGATTCTAC
>NW_025228117.1:73337-73842 GCF_018294505.1 Triticum aestivum
ATATCTGACGATAGTCGAGATTGAGGGGCGCGGTGCGCCATAGAGGGCGCCACCGAGTTGAGAGGACTTGTGTGTGGCAGCAAACCTTGGTGAGGAGAAGCGATATGATCTCCTCCAGGATGACTTCCGGGAGATCGCTGATGCGGTCCACCGGAGATTCTACCGGTTCCTCAGATACGGGTGGGGGGGGGGCTCGCTAGTTCTCCCAGCGCTACCGGGTGCGGGATCTACAACCGGCGTCGCCACTGGCGGGAGCCTCACCTTCTTGGCGCTGGGGCCAGCGGACTCCATTTTCCTTGTGGGCGTCGTGCCGAGCTCACAAGTTTGAGAAGAGTAGCCAGAGAGGAGCGTAGTGGCAGTGCGAGTGAGGAAGAAGGAGGGTTGGGGATTTCTGTAGGAGTGGAAGAAGAGGAGCAGGTGTTTTCTGTATGAGTGAGGAAGAAGGTGAGCGGGGGTTTTCTAGACGAGTGAGGAAGATTGGGGAGCGGGGGGAATTGGGGGGAGA
>NW_025228117.1:73852-82192 GCF_018294505.1 Triticum aestivum
CGTCGCCACTGGCGGGAGCCTCACCTTCTTGGCGCTGGGGCCAGCGGACTCCATTTTCCTTGTGGGCGTCGTGCCGAGCTCACAAGTTTGAGAAGAGTAGCCAGAGAGGAGCGTAGTGGCAGTGCGAGTGAGGAAGAAGGAGGGTTGGGGATTTCTGTAGGAGTGGAAGAAGAGGAGCAGGTGTTTTCTGTGTGAGTGAGGAAGAAGGTGAGCGGGGGTTTTCTAGACGAGTGAGGAAGATTGGGGAGCGGGGGGAATTGGGGGGAGACGGAAGCGGGAGAGCGAGTTGTTCGTGTTTATAAGGCCCGCTGCACGAACTACTTGCTTATTCCCAAGAACCGCTCTCTTCTTTTGCGTTGGACTTGATGCTGACACATTTGTAGCAAACACATGAGGCAATAGAGATGACTCAACATGAGTCCATATTGTGCAGTTCCCCTGAAATCATTTTCATTGTCATGAATCTGAAAAGATAGGAAAGGGCAGCGATACTTAAACAGTGTTGCAAAATAGTAGCACATATCAATAGCTCGGCACGACAAAACACAATCATGTGGACGAAGGGGATATTGACCTGCCTGAGGAAGATTATATATAATTTCATAAGTCCTTGGTTGATTTCCATGTTTGGCTACACTGCTTTTTTTCTCCTCCACACATGACAGGATCGTTCCGCACTGCATTCAGCAAGTCAACATACGAATGAGCTAATTTCATCTTGCGGTGGTCATTGTACCTAGTTACGAATGTAGGAATACCCGGAGCACCATGAGGTTAGCTGACAGCAGGTAGATGCAGCCATATAAATTTTGTGCGGTGCTACCAAAATTGAGGTTTGTATCCCTTCCCGTTATGAGAATTCTTCTTGAAGTTGGTAGAATGTGACGGCTTGTTCTACGCATCAAACTTGCCTTTCCCCTGAGATTTGTTCTTGTTGTTTTGTGCCTGGTTGGGCTGGAAGTTCTTCTCGTGTATCATGTGGGCACTAGAAGCTCCTTTAGCGACCCGAGCATGTGTGTCTTTTGCTCTCGCCTTCTCCTCAAAATCAAGAGTGCTAATGAGATCCAAAATAGAAAAATCATGTCTCTTGTTTTTCAGAGAAGTAGCAAAATCATTCCATGAAGGTGGAAGCTTGGCAATGATGGTCCCAGCAACAAATTTGTCTGGCAACACACACTTAAAGTACTCAAGTTCCTTAGAGAGTGACTATATCTCATGAGTCTGATGAACAATAGAGCACTCATCAGTCATCTTGCACTCACAGAATTGCTCCATGACGTACAACTCGTTGCCAGCGCCCGAGGGCCCAAACGTGGCCTCGAGCGCAGCCCACATGTATTTGCCGCTGTAAAATGACATATATGAATCCACAATGGAATCTTCAAGAACACTCAGCAGGGCAGCTTTGAATAGGGTATCCATGTTCTCAAAAGCTTCCTACTGTGTAGGATTAAGAACGCCCTCAGGCTTAACCTTAGTGGCGTCATAGCAGTACATGATGTGAAACCAATATACTACTCTTGTGTGCCACCTTTTATATTGCACCCCCTTAAAAGTAGGCGGCTTCAAAAGCGCAGCAAAACAGATTGGAGTAAATTGCCTATAATCAGGTTTTTGGATGGGATTGTTGAATATATGAGAAATTTACTATGAGATTTAATCCGAATCAGCAGTAAATAGATCATGACGATAATTGCAAACATCAAAGTTATGATGTGGACTAAATTAGGAGGACAAAATCACATACTGTACAGCAGGAGCAGAACCGCTGTGGTTGATGTTGTCACTCATGTCGTTGATTAAGAGGTTACTGAGGTCGGGGAAGAAGGCTGTCGTTGAGGAAGGCGTCGCTGGCAGCAGTCACAGGAGTGTGCTCCCCAAAAACCTGATCGCCCCTCTCCCGTACATGATCACGAAAGGCGAGGTTCGGAGGACTGCTGTCCCTTCTCGCGGTGCACGCCGGAAGGAGGGCTAGAGAAGAATTGCATGGCGGCGCTAAGATCTGGTGCGAAACCATATGATATAGCGGTGGCTAGGGTAGAGCATGTCAGGTCGGTCGTGCGAGTAAGACCAAGTATAATACTAGGCCTTTGGCCCCCAAACCCCATGTCCAGGTTAATAATAGCCCCACCAAGGCTTGTCTCAAAAAATGGAGTAATTAAGGCGTCCGTTAGTCCCTTTAATATAAATACTATAACATTAATAATGGCCCCACCTTTTGTCTCACAAAGTATGTTGGGGCTCCTACTACAATCAGCTACAAGTTTACAATCTGCTTCTCTTCTATCTCCTCTTCTCTCTCCTTCAACTAAGCACAAATACTATATTTAAATCCTTATAACCTGCTTATGTCATCTAATTGTAGTAGTTGCCCTAAAGTTACTCTCCACTGTGTAGTCTGAAATGCCGGGCATGCAGCAGGCGGTGCCCTCGGTCGGCACGCCGCTTCAACGGCGAAAGCAATGAGAGGTCGCGTCACCCTAACTTGCCATCAATGTGGAGCGGCGGGCTCAGCTCGCGCCGGGCGGGAAGCACCCGTGGGGGGGGAGGGGTTTTTGTTGGGCCAAGAAGGTGAGAGCCAACTTGGGATTGGTCCGGATGGGGAAATATCATGTGCTCCCATACTCTACATATGACACTAGCCTATGTTACTACTCCCTCCTTTCCGGTTTATAGAGATGTTGGGCCAAGAAGGAGTAGAGGCGACTGGGGACGCACCACGTTGTGGGCACTCCGTACGTGCTCGTGTGCATGCATGTTTTTTCAATCGGTGCAAGCTCTAAGGCCGAGGCTGCGGTCCTCTTCGTCTCCGATTAGTCATTGATCAACGACGGCAAAGTTGTGCTGCAAGAGATGCGTAGGCGCCATTGTGTGCGAGCTTCGCCGTAGCACGACGAACCGGACATCATCGCAGATGGCGCACGCCTCCATGCAACCGAGTGTGTGCGCATGTATGTGTTATTCGCGTGCATTCTGCGGCTGAGTGTGTGTGCATGCATGCATTGTGTACGTGCATTGTGTGCTCCATGCTGTGCGTGTATGTGCATGAGTTGGATTGGATGGAGCTAGTGCATTGGCATGTGTACATGCGTGTCTGCATGCGTCCTGTACATGCGTGGCTTGTTGCGTGGTTATCAATATAAACTATAAATCATCTTCAACTTAGCATCCTGATGTATCGTTTCTAGTGGTTACCGAAGAGTTCATGTTTTTTTAGTTGTTTATAGGTGGGCAGGCGGCAAAAAACAGGGGAAAACGCACAAGGTTCCTTGCAGACGCTCCACCGTGAGGTTCCTTGCTCCTTCTCGGTCGTTGGGAATCTATGTTCTTCAACTCTTTTCTTTTACGTGAGCTTTGTTCATCCTTTTGTCAACACGCGAGACATCTAGCATCAAGATGCGTGTGTCATGCAAGAAAATGGATATTATCAGATAAGCAGTGCGTAAGTGAGTCGTGCACTTCGATCGCACCTACTACTACGCAATATTTTTTCTCCTCAATGGCACGTGAATAGTATACGTACTCAACGACGGAGCACGGGACGGTAGCCATGACATGGTCAGCCCGTTTTTGGAGAGAGTATGTACTAAATAAATTTGATGTGTCCCTTTAACTCGCAGAACGACGAGAAGCTTGATTACGCCTTCTCCCTCGCCAATGCGAGCGCGGTGGCTCGCAGCATGAGGAGAAACTTTTTCTTCAAGCGGTGACGTGCAAGAGTTCATTTGGTGTCAGATTGCCAGAAGTACTACTGTAGAACTATCGACTTCCGGAAGAGGCAAAGAGCCAAGCGCAAGGTCACCTACTAACCTTAGACTAGGCATAGTGGGAGTAACATAAGTAGGGGTACCTCGCAGCTATAGTAAAAACACCTGCCCAAGGCATGAAGCATGTGAAGCTAGTAAAAATAGTGTACTACTATTGTTGATTGGCCTCATCCGATAACCTATTGCAATGCACGTACAATTATGTATTCAGAAAATATTTTTTTGCCTCATCGCAACACTCACTCAGAGAAGCGACTCCAAAGCCATTCATAAATTTAGTAAGTTTATCACAGGCATATCATTTTATTACATACAATAGGTCATCAACCCACAACGACAACGAGGATACATTATAGATACTAAAGTTTTCATCACACAACAAATAACAAGCAATGAAATGAACTTCAACTCAACCAATCCTCGGCATTGCAAACTCTTGCTATGAACCACAAGTGATTCTCTGGAATGGCCATCTATTGTCAATCTCGAGACCAACGTAGGACTGATCATCCAGGCTGAAGCGTCCTACTATATCAGTACCAGGGTAGGGAACCACCGAAATGTCTGAGGTATAGATACGGTTGCTTCTCATAAATGGTACTAGTAACGTTGTGTCAACAGTAGTTGGATCGCCTTTCACCATCATTGGATAGTTTTGTCCAAGGAAGAGCGAGTTTTCTCCAAGACTATCAATTCTGTACCAGGGAGAAGGTGTTGGCGCTAGCACACTAGTATCCATCCCGAATAACATGGAACAGGTGTTGGAATAGGTCCGGAGAGTGCGACCATGGGAGACAACACCTGCTTCCTTAGTAGTAACATCAGTAGTGGGCTGTATACAGACAAGAAGGGGTGATCCATCTGAATAAGTTGCCAGGTGCCACTGAGTATATTGGCCCTACTCGTCCTCATGCTCGTGATCATCACCCTCGTCATCTCCCCCTTGGTCATCACCCTCGTGATCATCACCCTCGTCATCAGGTGGAATGTGCACAGGACCTTGGAAACACAAGAAGAAGGTTGAATTAGTAAAGGGAAACTTGCTAACCCGCATGCATGTGGATGAAACAATTATAATTATGGTGGAAGACAAACGTACCGAAACTATGAGGATCCCATGCGAAAGCAGTGCCATGAGTGGTGGAAGCAAACACAAGACCCTCGTATTGAATTGCATCAGAGTACACATCCATGTATAGAAACTGATTTTTGAGCAATATCCATCAAGTCGAACCATGAAGGACGGCAACAAGCTTGAAGAAGATAGCAACAACTTCATAGTTCGTGTAATTCCAAGAGCGGTTGGGAACTCGATAAATTGCTATCTTCCATAGAAGATAGTCACCATGATCGTATTTGAACGTGCGTAGAATACCGGTGTGCTCAACCTCTGGGAAGTCTACTGAGATTTTTGGAAGTGGAACCCGGTGACGAGTGTACACATTCACAAGTTCCCACTCGCAGTTGTACCCAATATAAACAACCCAATCTCCATTTGCGCCTGCCCAAGCCTTGCCCTCAAGTGATGGCGTCTTAACATCACATGTATTATTATCAAGCGGCATCAACTTGCACAAGACGAGGCCTCCGTCGTCCCCGCGCCAGTCATCAGGGTCATGGCAAAGAAGATAGGGGAGATCAAACCGCTCCTGGACCCTTGGGTTCCTTGTAATGATGTTATTAGTTGAGTCGATAATGGTCTTGAACAAACCTGCCATGCTAGCCAAGGTGATCATGTCGCACCGATCAATGAGTTCCTCCACCACGTCATCTTTCAGATCGGGGCAAGAAAAACGGGGTCGTTTCCGGCCTGTTCCCTCCATGGAGAAGACGACCGAACAATGGCATAAGGAAGGGTGAAAGAAAATGGAGGAGGGAGGAAGAGCGTGCGATAGCAGTTCCAAATCGAGAGGGAAATGCGAAGAGTCGATGGACGGTTGCCAGTTTGCCATGGTACACGAAGAGGCGCCCCGGCCTACACATCCGTTCGGAAATACTAGTAGAAAAGGACTCGTCGTCGTCTCATAGACATGTTGGAACGGGACCACATGTCAATGAAACATGGTGTGTATTCTCGTGCAAAATGCGATCTGGCCGCGTTAGTTATCGACCTTTATTTTTTTAACATACAATCTGAATGGATAGCTCCTATGGTCATCACACGTGAGCGGATATATAGGTGGGCTAGGTGGGCAGGCGGTTGAGCAGGCGGCAACAATCTGAGTGCTAAAAGAGTTGATCCAATGCTTGGTTTTGTTTGGATTTTCCAACTATGACCATTGGATAGAGTGAACCAATGGCTTACATTCAAAGTTATTCTCATACTATATAATTTTTTATTCAGTTGCTGTGCTGCTACCGTCCAATATTCGCGTGTGGTTGTTTCTAGAGTAATAAAAGGAGGTACTAGTACTTACTGTGAGAAAGGTGAAGTGATGGTTGATTTTCCTGAGCAACTTATTATACTATGGGAATATGGGAGTACCAGCAGATTCAAAGAACGGAGAAATGATGGTTGCTTCATCCAAGCAACATACTATGGCGAAGGTGGGGCTCTGTGACTTGACTGCTCACTAGTCATTACTACTGAGGCGCAACGACCAGGGTGAATCTTTCCCTGCAGTTGTGTTGTGCACTCAATATTGCTGCATGGCAGGTGGAGCCGGATGAAGGATGTCCAACATGTTGGCGAAACGAAGTTGAATTGTTTCTAGCATTGCTATCAATCCTTCAGGATTTGTTTATATGTATGCATAGTTTTAATGAAATTGTACTGTGATGCTATGAAGGTTTCAACTTTGGTTCCCGCAGGAAAAGAAAAGGTTTCAACTTAGGATTCATGTGTCTTGCCTCAAGATTATCTCGTTACAACATTCCATCATATACAAATGAAACTACCATGGCAGCTAATGCATCTCAATGGTTCGCAGATCAGCGCCAATATTCACATCACAACTGAAGACAAAGTTGTGAGAAGGTGTACAAATAAAATATATAATTGATCGATGATGTTCGTAGGCATGGCTCCATTCTTGGCACAATGTTCATTGCTTGGCAGCTAGTTTCACCCAGCTCTGTAGCAAAAAAAGAGGTGTATGGAGGACACCACAATCCGATCATTTTGTGCAGCTCCACTAAAATCGAGCGGACCATCCCTGTTTGCAAAGATATTCAGTTAGTGTGATTACAATAATAGTGGAACTAGATGATGAAACATAAAACACAAAAATAGAAGCCGATCACCTCTACGATCTCTCTTTAGGACAAACTACTTGTTGGAGAAGATTAGGCACGGAGTTGGATGAGGAGGATAGCAAAACCAATCTCCCTTTCTGTAGTCCCACGGAAATGTAAAAATGTTGCCCGTGTGACATTTGGCGGAACTGCACTAAACACTCTTAAGAAAAAAGTGATTTGTGCAGTTCACCAAAAGGTCGCAATAGCAACGAGGTGAAAATGGATAGCCCTGTTTGCAAAAGGAGGTAGAAAGGAAACGATTACTGCCCAATAACACGAGTTGAAGACACATACGCCGACAAAAAAGAAGCATATCCATGTAATAAGGGAAAGATAGCACATGGTGGTTTATCAAAAATGGTTTGAGGACAAGATTGCAAGATGGAAAGTACGCCGGCCGAGATACGATTTAAGCAAACACCTAAAGAAGATCCACATGCAGCAACATGGGAAGATGGGCAGTGGAGCAAGGCCAAAGGAAGCTGTACCTGAGGGTCATCGGGATGTTACTAGGAGGGCGCCGGTGGCCGGGATCTGCCCATATTGCGGCAGCGAGCTAGTGGCAAAGGCCCTACCGCGTTGGAGCTTGGTTAGAGAGAACGACGGGTACTACAGAATGGGAAGTGCTGCCTCAACACTGTCGAACAGAGAGACGATGCACATCCTCCCTTTCCGCCGACGGATGGGATGTGGCCGGATCACTGACCAATGCTGAGAGAGAGAGAGGCCACCGCCGCCTTGTGTGAGATGGTGTGACGAGAGACAAACCCATTTTTCCATTTTCCCCATGGCAATCGTTTTATATTCTGTACGTGACATTGAGAAATATATAAATTTATTTAATACTAACGCGTCAAGTCAAACTTTTTTTCGTCTAGGCGTGGTACCCGACCCTCCTTCGAGTAAACAACCGCTACACGCGTCAAATTATCACGTGGGCTGCCTTTTCGTACAGAAACAAACTCCACCGCGTACCTGCACGGGTGTGGCCGGGAACGAGACGTGAGTATGTGCGTCCTGCGTGCACCTCTTCTTTAGGTGCAGGTACGTACATTGGTGGGTGTGAGAGAGATGGTTTGTGCGAAACAGAGGCAATGTGTTGATGATATCTCAAACAGAAAAACGTAACATATGCAATGTGTGTGAAACGGAGTCATGAACATGAGATACGATAGAATTGAAAACAGGTATGAAGTGTGTGGCTGCGCGATCAATAAAGAGTGCCACCGAATTTGTATTTGCCCATGTCAAAGATACAGGGCGGCTGGCCTACTGTAATTTGAGAGGGCAGAGGTGTAGTTTTTCTCCGTGGCATGACTACCTACCTACAACATTC
>NW_025228117.1:82275-100520 GCF_018294505.1 Triticum aestivum
AGGTATGAAGTGTGTGGCTGCGCGATCAATAAAGAGTGCCACCGAATTTGTATTTGCCCATGTCAAAGATACAAGGCGGCTGGCCTACTGTAATTTGAGAGGGCAGAGGTGTAGTTTTTCTCCGTGGCATGACTACCTACCTACAACATTCGACTATCGGTGTGTGTGGGGGGGGGGAGGGGGCAGAAACCGATCGACTAGTATATGTGTGGGGAAGGAGAGAGACCTAGCTATGTATTGAGGGAGATCGATCGGCATCCATGGATATGTGTAGCAGAGGAATAAGGTTGGGAGAAAGACAAAGGTAGAGCGTCGGAGGGTTGGTGGTGGAGTGGCGTCTCACAAATGGTGGGAGAGGCCTGCTAGACAAACGGAGGGTACAAGTGCAATATCAATAAGAGAGGGTGGGGGGTGTCTGTCTGTCTATGCACGTGCGTGCACTACTAGGGAAAAGCCTATACACAGAATCTTACCAGCAGTGCTCCCTAAAATACCACGCTACTGCTATTTAGCAGCAGCGCGTGTTAGAGAAACGCGCTGCTGACAGGAAAATAGCAGTAGCGCGTCCACGGCAAACGGCGCTGCTGCTATAATTGCCATGACCTCGCCCCCCGCTAGTTATAGCAGTAGCGCACTTTATTGAACAGCGCTGCTGCTATAGAAGTTAGCAGCAGTGCACTTGTGGGAAAACCGATACTGCTAAGATCAGCCCACAAGTTTAGTCCCACCTCGCTCCGTGAACAGGGTGTTTACCACCTTAAATATGTTATTTCTGAAACTACCACAACCAGTTAGTCTTCACTGAATTCTATGTGTAAAATCTGTGTCCCCAATATGAGTCCTCTCCTGTTCCTACCGGATAGGACTCATATTGACAATTCAGATTGTACACAAAAAGATCATTGATGACCAATGTATTTTTGCATTGACATATTTTTTGTATAGTTACACTTAGCAGTAGCGGTTTATGTGCAATGCGCTACTCCTATTCTGATTATCTGTAGCACATTTCGGCAAACGCGCTACAACTATACCTACCTTATCCCCACGCACACGACCGGCCCTCACTCACACTCTCACTCTCGCCCCCCATGCCGATAACCGTCGTCGTGCGTCGCCGCCGCTGCCGCCTTTGTCCGTCCACCGCCGAGGTACTCCCCTCCTTCCGTCCCTCCTCCCTCCTCCTCGCACATCCTCCCTCCGCCTACGTCCGCCCCTCCCTCCTCCGCCGCCGCCCTCCTCCCTCCGCCTGCGGCCGCCCTCTCCCTCCTCCGCCGGCAGCCCTCCTCCCACCGCCCTCGACCTCGCCGCCCCTAGCTACCTCTCCGTCGCCCCCACCCCCTGCCACTAGTTAGTACTAGATTTAGTAGTTGTAGATGTTAATTTAGGGTTCATAGCTAGTACTAGATGTTAATTTAGTTAGTACTAGATTTTTAGTAGTAGTAGATGTTAATTTAGGGTTCATAACTAGTTTAGTAAGTAAATTAATAAGCTAGTTGAAGTAGTTGAATTAATAGAACTAATGTATTTTTAGTAAGATAATTAATATAACTAGTTGAACTACTTTATTTTTAGAAAGAACTAGTTTTTTTTCTATTTACAGTAAGTTTATATTTAGTCAAAACTAGTTGAATTAATAAAACTAGTTGAACATGTCATATTTGTTGTTATTTTTTAGTTTAAGCAATTATTCGGGATGTATATCTTGTGTTGTTGCTAAAATAGGATATGTGGTTGCCCAAGTGGCCCTTCATGTTCAGTTTACATCTCCGAGTGGCCTATGTTTTGCCGGAGTGTTAATTAATTTCCATTCCGGTAAATTTCAGGCGCTCGATATGTCCTTTTTTAGCAAAGGTCATGCCGGATTTTTTTGTGAATTCTGGCATGACTTGTGCTAGAATATGTACAAGTTTAATCTTTGAATTATGAATGTAGGAAATGTCGTACTCGGACGACGACAGTCTCCCGGGGGAGTGTAGCTGGTGCCACGACGATCGAGGTATGTGCGACAGGTTCGTTCGGCTGGACGAAGATCGGCGCTTCAGCATTAAGCTCGAGGAGACCTTCGATTGTGAAACGGTATGCAACAACGACAAGTGTTTTTTTCGTAATGAAGCATGACTTCAACTATTTCAACGTCTAATTTTCATATTTTACAATTCGACTAGCTTATCCCATGCCATGCAAGACGCTATGTCTTGGAGAGGATGGGTTTTCAAGACCATGAAAATTTCGAAACAAAGAAAATACACCTAAGGACCCATCATGATATGGATTTTGAATAAATCTATGCAATGCTCAGAGCGTAACCCATTTTGGTTGCCAAAATTGGGAAGCACTTTGCAAAATGTATGTTTTTATGAGGGTATGATTGTCACCATGGATCTTGGTGATCCTGACATCGAGAAAGACAATATGGACATTTGGGTCCTTGTTGATACGCTTCCGATTGTACCGCTATGTGAGTTTCTCAAACATAGTTATTAACTAATTTATATTGTTTATTTCAAAATAGTTGATAGCTTATTTCCATTGACAACTTATTTTGATTCTTCAAAGACTATGCGGAAGATGGTAGATAAAACCCACTACACCGATGGCACCGACTTAACGTATAAGGAGAAAAATCATCTGATCGCATTTTGTACTCTTCCTGAGAATTACAATAACTATTATCGAACTCCTCCAAATTATGGTGAATACGTGCCACTAGTGCATGTGTTGAACCACAGTAACTTCTCTGGAGATACCCTGGTAAGATTTGTTACTATTACGACATCCGTGCATCTTTTGCATACTTCTAAAACTAGTACATCATTGCTAACTACGAAGTTATTATTATGTTTTTCAATAGAAACTCCCGATGGATTGTGTGCCTCATCTGATGTCTCTGCATGGTCGCCTCTCAGTTCTGAACATACTGCCAGGTAAATCTACGGAGCTCACCTGTGCATATCGGATTTCTAAAACCCGTGAACACATGTTCATCAAAGAATGGAAGAAATGTATGGACATTCGCAAGGAGGTTCTTGGAAGTAACATTCAGCGAAAGGCAAGAATTAGAGACAGGCTAATCTCCATTCTCCATAATGGAGAGTCAGGGGCTATCTTGTTTTTTGCTATTTTACCTTAGAAAATGTAGTAGTTCTTAATCGAATGTAATAGGTCCTATGAGGTACAATATGTTTATTATGTGGTAATGTGTTAGAGTTGATAATGATGATCTTTAGGAGGTGTTATGTGATGTCAATGATGAAAACGATGATCTTGAGGAGGTGTTATATGACAATGATGTATTATGATGATAAGTTGTTAATGATATGATGATGATGATGATATTATTATATTATTGGGTGAAAGAACCGCGTATTAGTTTCAAGTGGATGGACATCCACTTGAAACTAGTACACGGTTCTTTCACCCCATGATGTAATAACTCATTATTATGTAAAAACAATCTCTAAATTCCTATTGTATGAAAACTTGTGTAAAGGTGTATGAATACAACATGAAATAAAAAAGAAATAAAATACTAAATAATAGTAGTAGCGCGGGAGAGGGGAAGCGCTACTACTAATTACCAGTAGCGCTTTTCTGAAGGACCGCTACTACTAAGTCAAGTTACCAGTAGCGTGGGTCTAGGCGCGCTATTGCTAAGTATTAGCTGTAGCGCCTTATCAGTAGCGCTCCTGCCCGCGCTACTGATAGGCCTAAAACCCGCGCTGCTGCTAGGCTTTTCCCTAGTAGTGGTGTGAGAGACGGGTCAGGATGTATGCTAGGATGATGAGGGGAGACGATATGGTTGTGGTAAGAATACGTAACTACATAGGAAGATCAACCGTCTTGTGTCCGAGAAAGGGAGAGACATAACTAGCGAGGTAAGTGTATCGGTGCGTGGGGAAAACGAATTATAGTCGACCTGGCTATATGTAGGGAGATTTGTACGTATACACGTCTGCATGTGTTAGAAGCAAATAAGGTTCGGAGAGACAGACAGGGGGAGAGGGGTGCGGCTATGAGGTGGTGCGAGAGGCCTACCATGTCGAGGGGGGATGAGTGTGCGAGTATGAGATCAATGAAAAGAGAGGTAGGAGTGTGCACCTGCGTGGAACCGTATTGGACATAGGGGGGCATGGACGGTGAGAAGAGAAGAGGGGAAGTATATATGTGTTTGTGGTAGGCACACTTGGCTAGAGAAGTATATCGACCGGTGTGTGCCGGAAAGAAGGAGCTGGGGGCCTACACACACCGCGGGTGGACGACCTAAAGAGAAATAACAAACATGCGCGATTGAGGGGACGCTAAGGGTGGGTGAGAGGGGGGCGGGCGTGTGCATACACGATAGAAAGTTAGCGCTAGCTAGCTACAAATAGAAGAGGATCGTGAAGGTGTAAAGATGAACAAAGATCATAATTCATTATAAAAAAAGTGGATACGGATACTTGAAGAAGATATCATAATGTAGAACATTGATTATAATTTGGGCTAATGTGTGGCTTTTGCAGCTCCGGTCTAAATACTTGTCATAATGTAGGGGGAGGGGCACTATACTTTGTGTGATAAACACGGTGTACGTATGGAACATGCTTTAGATTATGAATATATAGTTAGTACATCAAATGTACTATTATTTGGAATAAACATCAAGTGTATTCAAAAAATAGAATTCGAGTTCATGTAGTACACATAGTTCATATCTATCTCTATAGTAATCATGTGGTGTGTTATTAAGGTAATACACGAATGATGGTTGAAGTTGGCAACAATCATGATTGTAGATTCTTATTGAAATAGAGAAACGAATTCAAATTCAGTTCGAATTGCAGCGGTAGTATAGACATTTGGAATGCACTAAAATGTTTGTATGAGTAGGTTACATGCATTATATAGCAAGCAAAAAAATTTAATTGGACATAACATGGATTCATACTCCCTCCTTCCATCTATATAGGGCGTAATGCATTTTTTAAGTCCGCCTTTGACTATTGACAAGATTAATAGTACATGACATGCACAATGTGAAAATTATATCATTGAAAGCTCCTTTCACACATGAATTTAACGGTGTGCTTTGTGTAAGTTGCATGTCATATATTATTGCTCTAATATTTGGTCAAAGTTAGCATCAAAAAACGCATTAGGCCCTATTTAGATGGAAGGAGGGAGTAGCTTTGAATAGCATTTGTATAGTAAAATTTGGGCAAGACTCTCTCTTTTTGTGGTGTAATAGTTTCATTTTTTCGTTTTATTTTTGGTTGAGGGAAGTGTGAATTGATTTGGTACATACAAGTACAGTATTACACATTAGGCTTGTCCATAAAATTCAATCCGCGCCTTGTTATATCCCGAAATTCAGATACCGTGCTCCCAAAACTAGCGCCTTCACAACCCGCGCCTTGTTATCTCGAAATTACAACGCGCGTGAAAACTCCCTCCAGCTGCCAAATCCCGACACGTGAAATCCCCCTTCTAACCCTGAACCGAAAGGGCCGCTAGTTCAAATCGGTAGGGAGTACTTTTCTAACACACCCTACATTTTGGACAAGCGCGTCCCTAAGTCAAGGTTCACCCCTCCCATCGCCTCCTTTTCGCCATTTGAAGTCCCAGGCCGCCATAACCTCTCTCCTCCAGCTGCAAAACCCCACCCTCCTTCGTCCGCCACCTCACCGCTGCCCATCCGTAGCCTCTTCCACGACGACGTCGTCCTCCGCAACAGCTCGACGTCCCTCATCCACCTTCCCGGATGAGGATCCTTCGTACACCTCGTTGTCCCGCCGGTTTAGCCGCCCCGTCCTCCACCTCCAAGGAGCCACTCCATCTGCACAGCACCGCCTTAACCTGCTCCACCAGAACCGCAACATCCTCACCGACTCCTCGGACGAAGCTGACGCCGACTCGGTGCCACCAAAGAGGTTGTACACTCATCGCATCGCACCTTCTCCTTAACTCGACCTCCCGGTGCCGACGGTGCTCCATCCCGCACCCCCATGGAGCGGCTACCTTGAAGCCGGCGCCGCGGCCGACATCTCCACGACGGCTCTCCTGCAGTGCGAGGCCCCTTCGACGACAGCGTTGATACCAGCCGGATCTGCTCCTGCTGCTCCGGCTCTCGCTCGATCCCTCGCTCGCCCAACTGCTGCTGCTCCGGCTCTCGCTCGATCCCTCGCTCTCCCAGCTGCTGCTGCTCGAGCTCTCACTAGCTCGCCCAGCTGCTGCTGCTCCTGCTCTCGCTCGCTCGCGCTACTATTGCTGCTCTCCCCCTCGGTCGTGCTGCTGCTCTTCTCCAATTTAGCTACACTTCAGTCGACTGAATCGAGTTTTGGGTCAGTCGATTTTTAGGGGGTGGGGGGGGGCTCGCCGGAGTTAAGGAAGAACCACCCACAGTGGGGATGGGGGCTCACCGGAGAGGTACCCCACTATCTATCTTAGGGTTCACGGTGGGGGCTAGGGGCCTAGAGGGCTGGCCGGGGCGGCGGCGGATCGGCGGTGGGTAGTTGTTTCGGGGCGGCGAGGCGGCGCTGGGGCGGCGGATCGGCCGGTGGTGGCTGTCGGCTCAGGGAGGGGTGCAGGTTGAAGATGAACCGCAGGCCCTCCCTAAACTACATGTCAAGTGCCTCTCTGCTACCATTTCGTTCAGTTTCGACAGTAACATTTAGATTCCACAATAAATTTCAGTTTCGACAGTTAAGTTCAGAGTCAACAGTTTTTACCTCATCTGTTGTAGTCAGGTGGTTTTTGGTGATGTAAATTTTACATCTATTTTACATCATCTATTGGAGATGCTATTAGAATCCCACTTGAGATTGACGATGTTTGTCTTGTGCTGCTTCAGCCTTGGCGTCTTACGGCGCACCGGAGCTGCTCCAATGACAGAACAATCCGTCACAACAGAGCAGTGCCCTGGACGCCGTCTACAGATTCCTCATATCTTCCTCCACACCTCCGACATCCACCTCTGACTCAACTACTTCAGCGACCAACCCAATGATGCTGAGGTCGACACGGCTACGGCAAAGAGGTTGTACATTTGTTGCATCAATTATTACTATACATTCATGTCAATCCATTAGGGCTATTTTGGTTCAATGAAAAAACATAGCAATAGGGAATTTTCCAATGGCACTCTACTATTCAATTATTCATGCATTTTGTTGAAAGGAATGAAGCAAAACATCCACCTAGACCTACTTTTCAAAATCCTATGCATGAAAACAAGACCAAGTGCATTAGTGGCAGAATAACATTCTAACAGCACACACTTTCATATGGTTTCACTTTATTTTGGCCATGTTTCTTTGCATTCCTCTGCTCTTCCAATTCCTGTAAACCAAACACCCAAGTTGACAGAAATCGTGTGTTTACAAATGCTCTATTTACCATGTGCATTCCTATCCTATTCCGGTGTTTTTCCTGTGACAGCCTGGTTTTTCCCCTCTTCTCTTTGCCAGATTTTTAGTTGGTTTGATTTTGAAATTTAGGTTTTGAATCTTTTCATATGGACTTAAACACTTGGGTACCCCTTGAATTTCACCCAAGTGCCTCATTTCCCTTTCTAACCATCATTTCCTCTCTGGTTCAACTCAAATAATATTTTGAATATTTTTCTTTAATGAAAATATTCATTTCCCTCTCTTAAACCCTAGCTAGCTCAATGTGCTCCAAAGCAACCCCAATTTTTCTTGCCCAAAAAAATTTGAGAAAATTCACAAATATTCTTTGAATCCTAGGGCACTTTCCTAAGCAAAAATATTTCACCACTATTTGGAATATTTTTTCTACAGAAAATATTTTTTGTTCTCGACAGAAATGGTAGTTTCTACAGCAACTACCATTTTACTTCCTCCATTGTGGCTGATTTTTCTTGTGCATCATCACCTTAGTAGATGATTGCTAACCTCCGAAGCCCAGCTCCCAACTCCCAGTAGTTTTACCAGAGTAAGCTATCAACGTTACTGTCTAGGAATTCACCAGGCGTGTGAAATCTTTTCTACTGCACCTGAGACCAAAACCAAGTGTGGTAACCACTAAAACTACCACGAACAACAAGCCAGACATGAACTTTGGACTTAGGTTGGCCTGAGGGCAGAGTTCACGTGGTGACCACGCGTGTGCACGATGCCAACCTGCTTGTCGCCGCGCTCTGAGTGCCGCCGAGCACTCTGTTTCGCGCGTGCTCGCTTCCCCGACTGCCTAAGCATGCCAAACCTCGCCACAATCTTTGTCCAAGCTATTTTAACTCTTCCCTGGCACTCGCCGACGCCGGAGCTCGCCACAGCGAGCACGGGTCCGGTTCGGCCCACGCAACAGTGCATGATGCACTGTGCTCTTCGCCTTCCCCTCAATACTGTGCTCGTGCCCGCTCGCCCACAGTTCCCGCGTGAGTAGCATTGCCTTCTCCCCCTCTCACTGACGTTGTTCATCGCCGGGCGCCGTGTCCAGGTGTCCACCGGTGGAGCCCGATCCCCCCTCAACGCTCGACTATAAATAGAGCCCTCCCCAGCCTCCTCGTGCACCATCCACCACTCCCACACACTCCACGATCTTGTAGAAGCCGTAGCCCGGCCAGGCAGGCCGCGGGCCGCCATCCCCGAGCTCGAGCTCGCCAGTGATCCTCTCGGGTCATCTCCGCGGTTCCAGTCCCTCCCAGGCCCGGGCAACCCTTCTAGCCCCTCCGCCGCTCGTCGGTGATGTTGTTCCGCCTGGTTGGAGACCCTGTAGTCGCCTCTGTTCCCCGTCGTCTTCGTCTCTGGCGACCTCCGCTCTCTGCAGTCTCATGTCTTTTAGCCAGCCATAATATATGTGAAATGTGCAATGCCATCCTGTTTAACCAGACATCATATATTTGAATGATATCTTGCCCATCCTTTTTTTCATTACATTTCCATTTTTCGACAATGTTTTTACATTAAACTACTCTTCCTGTGAATCAGCCATTTGGGTGGGAGATGAAAAAATCTGTAGTGACAACAAGGCCTTCAGAGCAGACAGTGCTACCTGTCGAAGCAGATGTCTTGTTGGGTCCCGATAGCTCCTCAAAGATGGATTCAGAGACAGATGACCAGTCCTATTCCCCCACAAAGGTGTATGCTCTAACTTGGCACGGTTATACTGCTCATATCATGCATATGGTGTCTTGCATTGCATAGTTTAGACATCATATACACAATATTCAACACCATGTTCTTAGTTCAGACATCATATCGAATGCCCTCTGTTTAGCATATAAATCACATATGTGAATTAAATGATGTGATCCTGATTACTTAGATAACATGTAGGTGAATTATGTCATGCGATCATGTTTAGTTATTCATCATATCTTTGAATTATGTCATGCTATGCTATCCAGCTTAGATAGACATCATATATGTGAAATTATGTCATGCTATCCGTTTTAGTTAAACAATATACATGTCAACTATTTCATGCCCTCTTTTTTCACACTATCTATTGCATCTGTCTCTCATACAATGTGTGTACATTCAACTATGTTTCCTGTTTATCAGCCATTTGACTTGGAGCGGGTGATGCCAGTATCTAGCGGACTAAAAACACGGTCTTCAAATAAAACAGTGCTACCTCATGGTGGAGATAGCACCCCAGTTGTAAATGCATGAGAACCAGCCCTACCACACATAACCCAAACTCTCGCAGATTGTACCCCTACTGCGATGGACAGAGAACCAGCTTCACCCAATCTAACCCCAACCCCAGCAGATAGTAACCCAGTTCACGTTGACACAGCACCATCTCCACCACAGATCTCCCAAACAAGAGCAGTTAGTAAGGAAGCTCCAGTGCCCAAAGGGCCAGTACTACCACAGCGAACCCCAACTCCACCAGTTAGTACGCCTATTCCTGTGGAGGAAGCACAACCAGCTAGTCGTACTTTCACATCTATTGCATTTGATGTCGTTAAATCGTATGTGTGTATCTTCCCATCTTGGAAATATTGTACTGAAGATGAAGGAAAATGCCAGTTGCAAGTGTTTGTCCAAGAGTTATGTGTAAGTAATGTTATTTATGGCAATTATTTTGCTTTGTCCCATACATCCTACCTCCATGATGGTTATAATACAAAAATATTCCCATTTTTCTCTATACGGAAGGATTGATTTGGAAACTCGGGATGAGGTAACCTGTGCTAATACCTCTGCTATCTTCAAGAATGCTTGGTGGCAATATCGAAATTACCTGAAGAAAACGTACTTCACTGGCAAAGAAACTCATCAAATTCCCTTACGTTCTCCTGAGACACATTTACTGGACGATGACTGGGAACGCCTTGTTCTGTACTGGTCCCGAACCAAGAATGTGGTAAGGTCTATGAGCTCATTTTCTATTTTTAAGTACAATCCTTGTGTCTTAGTGTACTCTGTTCATGTAGAACAAGTGTCTAAACCTGAAGAACAACTATTCTAATTTAAGATTCCATTGCTATCATAGTTCAAAAAAGCACTAGGCGTTAATTGTGCGTTTTCCCACCGCCTTGCGCTTTACTGACCAAAGCGCATGCTTATACGCAGTTATGCACAAATTAAGCGTAGTTGTGTGCAATGCGTTTTGCCAACACCTAGAGCCTAGGCACGCTTAAGCGCTCGCTTAGGTGCGCCTTTTTTAACTATGATTACTATCTTGCATACTGCTCTGATCTTGTATCACTGTATTTACACATACAAACTTATTTTTAAATTGAAGGATCCAATCGAAACTCCAATGGCACAATATGTATGTTCACGCATGTTTCTTTAACATGTTTGCTGTTATCAATAGCTCTGTTGATTTCAATTTCAATTGTGTATACAGTTGACTTCTCATATCATGCACATTGCTAGCATCACAACAGAGCCAATAGTGTTGTTGTACATGTAGACCCGTGGTACCCATCTGGAATCTTGTTGTGCCATGTAGTTTCCCATGCTTTGTATTCTTTCACTGCTACTTTGTCTTGAACTGATATGATTTGAACCGTGTCTCTATTTTGATTTGGCAAGATAATGCAGTGACCACAGGACATAGATATATGTTTGTTTGGTGCTTTTATTATGTACTAGTACTTGGCAATAGAAGACTTGGTAGTTTAATCCTATCCACCTTACTAATGAACTGGTTCACCGAAATGAGTTTCATATACTAGTACATGCTAAACCTGTTATGTGTCTGCTTGTTTCTTCTTTTAGAATGCTGATAGAATAATGGGGAAGAGTGCCTTATTAAGCAATGGTAAAGGAAGTAATGCAGATAAGGTTCTGGTAGTGAGACATCCTTGTTGGTCTCCAACAAAGCTGATAAAACAGCGAAGGAAGACTATCTTGAAGACAGTAAGACAACCCCAAAGTCCTGTCTTGGTTTAGTGTTCAACTTACTGGCCACTAACGCTTGCACAAGCTATTCAAACTCACTGTCTAAATCAGTTCGGTTTCTTGAATCTCAACTACAAGCTGAAAGACATCGATCAGCTTTGCTGCGACAAGAAGCAGAAGGACTGTGGAAGTCCCTGGAGCATTCAGATGCATACTTTCTGGTGCAATAGCAAGCGTTGGGGGATTTTAGCGCCAAACATGACAATGCTAATAAGCTTGCTAAGCTTATTGCCAGCATGGTGGATACCCAGGATGACGTTTCTTGAGCTCTTCTGAAGTTGTTTCAGTTATGCTCTTGTTTTGCTGCCACGTTTATTTGCACTGGTGGCCAATTTTGACGGCCAGTGTATGTAATATGCTGCTTTATTCCCTATATTTGCACTGGTGGCGAACTTTGATGCCTAGTGGATGTAATATGTGTAATAGCGTTAATAGGCTAGAGTTAATTGCTTGCTTATTTATTTCCTTATTGTCTTGTTTAGTTGTTTGCTTGTAGTCACTGCAGTTCTTTTTCTGTGTTTTTCTAGTGGCCACAATAACCTATTTTTGGAAACTAGGCCAATAATCATGGAAACACACGGACTATTGTAACCATGGGCCTCCTTCGGGCCGTATGATTCATGGGCCTTCTATGTGCTGTAGGATCCATTGGCCTTCTATACGGGCCGTAGGATCCATGGGCCTTCTACGGGTCGTATGATCCATGGGCCATCTACGTGCCGTATGATCCATGGGCCGTCTAGGGGCCGTACGATCCATGGGCCTTCTACGGGCCATGCGAGCCATGGACCTTTTACGGGTCGTAGGATCCATGGGCCTTCTACGGGCCGTAGCATCCATGGGCCTTCTATGGGCCGTATGATTCATGGGCCTTTCACGGGCCTTCTACGGGGCGTATCATCATTTTTCCAATCCTGGGCCGTACTATTCATGGACCATAATGGGCCGTTAATAGGCCGTATTTGATAACTCTATGAAAACAGCCCAACGGGTTTTTTTGACATGAAAATGGCCCAACGTATCAACGGGCCACAAACGGGCCGACTGTAACGACGGGCTGAATTTGGCCCACAAGAAGAAAATGACAATAACGGGTCGTAAGTAACCGAATGCTGGAAATGAGCCCAAGAATAAATGGGCCCTGAGAAGGCCGAAAGATAACTTGGGCTGGAAACGACCCAATGGAATAATGGGCCGTTAATGGGTATAAAGTGATACACTGTTCATTACGGGCCACTTTCACCATGGGCCGTTAGTGGGCCAAGAGTTACAAAGCGCCTCATATGGGCTAAAAGACATCATGGGCCATACATGGGCCGGAAGTTAAAACGGGCTGGAATCATATTGGACGGCCCAGATGATGCTACTGGGCCTAATTCGGATAGGCCGTAACGGGCCCTATGTTAGCGGGCTGTTAATAGGCTTTCCATGGGCCGGCCTGTCACCTTTTGACCAAGTCAAATGGGCCGGCCTTTTCATAGGAATGGGCCTCTGTTGCGCCGTGCCATGTGTCGATGTATAATAGGCGCCTTCGGTCCAATGAGTGGATGACATCTATCTCAACGGTGAGACGACACATGTTTCCTCCAGCCAATGATGATTTTACACGTGGAAAATCCCCATTGGTCGGGGCTGTTAACGGGTTATCGGACCCAAAACCGGACCCGATAGCTTAACGGTGTTCCGCTATGGTGGATGCCATGTGTCGGTCACCCTTGACGAAAGCACTTCTATGACACGCGATTTATCATCATGTAAGTGGACACATATGTGATGATAATTTTGGTAATCTCATGGAACACTTGTACGACAGCACATGTATGACTATCTTGATTCTGTCAAAAAACTGCCATGGATGTACATGCATGACAAAAAATGCGATCTACTTTGACAAACACGTATCACTACGGAAGTGTATTTTTTTTGTAGTGCAAGGCAGAGAACTGAACCACAAAGAGGAACATGCTCCTATTAGGACCAAGCAAGATTCTTGTACTCATCTAAGGCCAATCATTCACGACACCTAATTGTAAGTAGATTCAGTCACTACAGGTGCTTGTTTCAGCACCAAGTTAAATTCAGTCAAGCATGTAAGTAGATTCAGACCAGCAGCATACCAAGCAAAAAAACAGATTTCAAACAGGCTAGCTAGCTGTAATTTGCTGCAATCCTGATGGTACAAACAAGCTAGGTAGATTAAACACCAACAGTTAATACAGCCTAGCTGTAGTAACTAACAAGGCCACTATAAATTATTAACTTCAAAGGAAGCTCACTTTTTCCATCTTCTATCTATCCATGATTTTCTTTTTCTGAAGCAAGCATCAAAAGGCACAATGACAAACAAATTTCACACAAACGCTGAACCAATACTTCAAATTAAATTTGCAAGGGCTTGAAAGAGAGGTTGGAGCTCATTAAGTACCAGCTTCTAAAGGAAAGATCTTCTATTCCATACAATTTCATATAGTGTGAGGGATTTTTTGACTATTGGCAACATGAGGACTAGTTTCATTACCTCACACGGTGGCTGGCCTGCGTGTTCTGGATACTCCATTGTGCGTGCGGTCCTTGACCCTCCCTCAAACTAAAAAAACAGAGGACAAAACATGTTTATAACTTCAATTCAAGCTCCTTGAATAGGTAGTATACTCTGCATAAAGTTCTCACATCTACAACAACTCACTAGAAACATGTGAACTAGGCTATCTACTTGTGCTGCAAGGTAAAAATAATCCTAATAGAAAAATGACCATATGACTAAGTGACCGATCAGGCCTACAACATAAGCAAGTGGTAGCGTAAGCAGAAAGTGGGCCTTTGGATTATCAACATCAACCGCACGACTAAGACAAGAAGGCTTATTATAGAATCAGGCAATCACATAATCAACGACAACAACCGACGACTGCACAATCAAGTTTCACTTCCATGGGCTCGTGATGAGGTCATACCTCGCAGGAGATGTATCAGGAGGGGGCTCGGAGATGGCGTCGGGGTGGTGGTGGAGCTGCGTCCTCCATGGCGTCCTCACATCCACGGCGTCATCCCCTCCATGGCGTCCTCTCCTCCATGGCATGCCTGATGTCGGTTCCATGGCCTTAGCGTGCGTGAGGAAGATGCAGAGGGAGAGGAAACAAATCAAATCGCAGCAGCAAGGCAAAAGGGAAGATGACAAGTCCATCCACGGAAGAATGAGGGATCCGATGCTGCAGCTCGTTCCGGCGGCTCGATCTGTGTCCGGCGCTGCCTTGCCTCTCGCTCGATCTGAGCAGCGGCGCGTGGCCAGACCACAAGTGTATACTTGCCGGAGTGGCGGAGGCGTTGCCGGCGCAGGATCAGGCCCAAGCTCAGCCTGTCGTGGCTCTATTGGTCGTGGCTTCGAAAGAGCTACGGAGGCAAGAGCTCGGAGGCGAGCGACAAGAGCAAGGGGAAGTGGAGGAGGAAGTTGCTGCTGCTCCTGCTCAGGTCGTTGCAGGTCAAGAGCAGCGGCGCTTGGGGGAGAGGCCGGTGGTGGGGTAGGGGTTGGGACGATGGAGAGGGAGGTCTGGGTCGGGGAGAGGGAGATCTGGGTCAGGGAGAGGGAGGCGACGCCACATGGGTCGGGGAGAGGGAGAGGGAGGGGAGTGTCCTACATGACGCTAGGGTTTGGTTGGCCAGCGTGCGTTTAGGAGACGTTGAATCTGTATGGTGTGGATGGCTCAGATCGGCTTAGGGGGGTGATCCATGGGAAGGGAGGTTCTGCCTTCTGATTGTTCCAAAAATGTGTCATTTAAAATAGTTTCTAAGTAGTAGAAATAGAGGGAATTTGTCAAGCAGCTACCAATAATATTTTCCGAAAATGTCACCATTAAAAAATTTCACTCAAGTTATACAACATTTTATGGATGATAACCAACTTGTATGCATTTCGATCTTTCTAGCATTTTTTAGCCATTTAAACAAAAAATAATAGTTTACTCGTAGTTTTTTTGTGAAGGGCCTACCAAATAATTTTTGCAAAACTTCACCAAATCAATTTTCTAAAATACTAGGTTATATTTAATGTACAATTGACCAAATGGTTGGGTGTCAAAAGTTTTCATCCACATCTCCTAAAAAGACAAATTTTCGCCGATTCAGTTGGAAGTTGGTCAAATTTAAACTGCAGCTACCTTATAGTTTGCTATTTATTTTTTCCAAAATCATTTCTTGGTACATAAGTATCTATTTAATCATAAAAACCCCAAAAGTTTTTGAAGATTCAACCACTAGCTAGGAACGATGATGCCCGACGTTTTGACCGCATTTTGCAATGGGCATGAAAAATTCCAAAAAAATCAAAACATTTGAAAAACTTCGCGTAGTGTCATTGTATGTGGCAAAGTTACCAGGAAAAATAAAAAAACTTGTAATATGATAGTTGTGTTTAGAAAGTGTTCTCAGAAACGAGCTATCATGTGTGAAGATCAATGGCTTTCAAGTCAAATGATCAATCTTATGGCCACATTCATGGCATAGTTTGTTAAAATGATCTCATATTGTGCTCAAGGGTTGATATTGGAATGGCAAACAATATTTCCTAAGGAAGTTTTCATTTTCTTCGGACCAAAAAATCATTTTCCATTGTTCAACCGCCCAGAATGAGCTTTTTTGTGAAGAACCTACCAAATAATTGTTGCAAAATTGTACCAAATCAATTTTCTAAAATACTAGGCCATATTTAATGCACAATTGACCAAATGGTTGGGTGTCAAAAGTTTGACCCACCTCTCATGAAAAAGACAAATTTCTGTCGTTTTAGTTGGAACCGAGTCAAGTTTGAACTACAGCTGCCTCATAGTTTGCTTTTTATTTTTCCCAAAAATCATTTTTAGGTACAAAAGTATCTATTTAATCCTAGAAACACCAAAAGTTTTGCAAGATTCAATCACTAGCTAGGAACGGTCATGCCCGCTGTTTTGACCGCATTTTGAAACGAGCATGAAAAATTCAAAAAAAAATCAAAAAATTGGAAAATTTCGCATAGTGTCATTATATGTGGCAAAGTTACCAGGAAAAATAATAAAATTGTAATACGATAATTATTTTTAAAAAGTGTTCGCAGAAACGAAATATCATGTGTGGAGATCAATGGCTTTCAAGCGAGCTGGTCAATATTATGGCCACATTCATGGCATAGTTTGTTAAAATGATCTCATATTGTGCACAAGGGTACATCTTGGAATGATAAACAATGTTTAGTAAGGAATTTTTCTTCTTCTTTGCATGGAAATTTCATTTTCAATTTTTCGAGTGACCAAAATGAGTTTTTTTGTGAAGGTCCTACCAAATAATTGTTACAAAATTATACGAAATCAAATTTCTAAAATACTAGTAAATATTGAATGTACAATTGACCAAATGTTTGGGTGTCAAAATGTTTGATCCACCTTTCGTGAAAAAGACAAATTTCTGTTCATTTAGTTGGAAGCGGGTCAAATTTGAACTGAGCTGCCTCATAGTTTGCTTTTTATTTTTCTCAAAAATCATTTTTCGGTACAAAAGTATCTATTTGATAAGAGAAACACCAAAAGTTTTCCAGGATTCAACCACTAGATAGGAATGGTCATGCCCGCTGTTTTGACCGCATTTTGAAACAGACATGAAAAATTCAAAAAAATCAAAAAATTGGAAAACCTTTGCATAGTATCATTATATGTGGCCAAGTTACCAGGAAAAATAATAAAGTTGTATTACGATAATTAATTTTAAACAGTGTTCTCAAAAACGAGCTATCATGTGTGGAGATCAATGGCTTTCAAGCGAGATGATCAATCTTATGGCCACATTCATGGCATAGTTTGTTCAAATGATCTCATATTGTGCACAAGGGTACATCTTGGAATGACAATCAATGTTGCCTAAGGAAGTTTCATTTTCTTTGCACGAAAAAATCATTTTCCATTTTTCGAGTGCCCAAAATGAATTTTTTGTGTGGAGGACCTACCATATATTTGTTGCAAAATTGGACCAAATCAATTTTCTAAAATATTAGGACATATTTAATGCACAATTGGAAAAATGGTTGGGTGTAAAAAGTTTTAATGCGCCTCTCATGAAAAAGACAAAATTCCGCCGATTCAGTCGGAAGCGAGTCAAATTTGAACTTCACCTGTCTCATAGTTTTCTCTTTATTTTTTCCAAAAATCATTTCTAGTTACATAAGTATCTATTTAATCAGAGAAACATCAAAAGTTTTCCATGATTCACCCACTAGCTAGCAACGGTCATGCCTACCGTTTTGACCGCATTTTGAAATGGCATGAAAAATTCATGGCATAGTTTCTTCAAATGATCTCATATAGTGCACAAGGGTGCATCTTGCAATGAAGAACAATGTTTCGAAGGGATGTTTTATTTTCTTTAGACAGAAAATCAATTTTCCATTTTTAGTGCCCAAAATGAGGCTTTTTTGTGAAGAACCTACCATATATTTGTTGCAAAATTGGACTGAATCAAATTTCTAAAATACTAGGTCATATTTAATGTACAATTGACCAAATGGTTGGGTTTAAAAAGTTTTTGATCCACCTCTCGTGAAAAAGACAAATTTCCGCATGTTCATATTCTATTTTTCGAGTTCCCAAAATGTGTTTTTTTGTGAAGAACCTAACAAATATTTTTGTAAAAACTTCTCCATTTTTCAAGAATATTAGACCATATTTTATGAACAAATTTGTGTACACTAGAAACATTTTTTATAGATATTAAACAGTTTTTAGTTACATCATTAATATTTTTAATAAATATTTTGATATCTAATATTTTGAAAACATGTCTACACTTTTTAAGACACATTGTATATATTGTTTATATATGTTTAACTTTTTTCAAATACATGATTAACATATATATATATAT
>NW_025228117.1:100530-104603 GCF_018294505.1 Triticum aestivum
AAATATTCATATATACGTACTGATGAGTATTTTTTCATACACATGAATCTTTTTTTATCTATATCTATATCTATACCTAGTAATAAAGCAATGTGCGTTTCTTTAGTTTTTTCATCCTTTCGCCATCGATTATTTTTAATATCTGAGGTGATACTAATTTTTTGTGGTCCATCTGGTAGAAAAGGAAACAAAAGTCCAGAATTTCGTACATGGGCCTGCACGCGCTAAGGCCCAGAGAAGCCACCAATATCCTGACCATGCAGTTGGGAAACCTTATTTGTCGCACGGGACAACATATAGTTGGGTCTTCACATAGGTCACACACCGTTGGGCCGCCCATTCTCTTTTTCTATGTGTTCTTATTTTATGTTTATTTTTATTTTTCCCCTTTGAAGTGATTTTCTACGTTTTACCATATTTTTGTTTTTCATAATTTCGTTTTTTTACACATTTTTGTTAAATCTTCAGAATCTCCAAATTTTTTACCTTTTCAGAAATATTTGGAACTTCTAAATTTTTTTCTGTTCCAAATTTGTTTGAAATTCAAAATGTTCAAATTAAAAAAAGCATTACCATTTGAGGGTTTGATCCCTTCCAAGCAAAATGGCCATGGATTTACGACCAATTCAGCTACGGTCACTGAGAGAAGGTCACAAGTTGACATATTTCTTGTAGTGACTCTGCGTAAGGCAAATTATCATCCCAACTAGATCCATAATCTAGTGCACAGGCTCTCAACATGTCCTCCAGAATATGGTTGACTCTCTCGGTTTGTCCATCTATCTGCGGATGGAAGGTTGTACTGAATTCTAGCCTTGTACCCAAAGTCTAGTGTAACTGATTCCAAAACTTCATGGTAAACTGTATTCCTCTATCTGATACGATGGTCCTCGGAACTCCATACAGACATACGATCCTGGTCATATATATCTTGGCCAACTTTGCGCTAGTATAAGTGGTTTTCACGAGGATAAAGTAAGCCACTTTGGTCAAGTGATCAACTACTACCCAGATGGAGTTGTATCCTGATCGTGTCCTGGGTAATCCGGTGATGAAATACATGCCAAGCTTATCCCACTTCCATTTAGGTATCGGCAAAGGCTGAAGTAATTCTACTGCCTTCTGATGCTCTGCCTTAACTCTCTGACATACGTCGCACACTGCTACATACTCGGTGATGTCTACTATGCAACTTTATTCTTGTAGACTCGTGTTGGGCCTCCAAGCGCAGAGTTTTGTAGGACTGTAGCAATTTTCCCTCAAGTGGATGACCTAAGGTTTATCAATCCATGGGAGGTGTAGGATGAAGATGGTCTCTCTCAAATGACCTTGCAACCAAATACAAGAAATCTCTTGTGTCACCAACACACCCAATACAGTGGAAAATTGTATAGGTGCACTAGTTCAGCGAAAAGATGGTGATGAAAGTGTAATATTGATGGTAGAAATATATTTTTATAATCTGAATAAAAAAACAGCAAGGTAGCAATAAGTAAACGGGCACAAAAACGGTATTGCAATGCTTGAAAATGAGGCCTAGGGTTCGTACTTTCACTAGTGCAACCTCTCAACAATGCTGACATAGTTGGATCATATGGTTATCCCTTAGAGTGCAACAAAGAATCAATCTTGAGTTCCTATTAGCTGAGAATAAAAGATAGAAATTGTTTTTAGGGTATGAGACCACCTCAAAGCTATTATTTCCGCTCGATCTATTCAAGAGTTCGTACTAAAATAACGCAAAGCTATTTTTTCCGTTCGATCTATGCTAGAGTTGTACTAGAATAACACCAAAGCATACTGATATTCATAATACTCAATCCACACAAAGAATTACAAGGAGACCACAAAGTTTCTATCGGAGAAAAGATAATAAAAATGTGCATCTACTCCTATGCATAGATTACCCGAATATCACCGCGGGAATCGGCAAGTTGAATGCCATAACATATATCAAGTGAATCAATATGACACCAAAATTGTCACCTCAAGTATTCATACTGCAAGACATATATCATGTGTTATCATCTCTGAATATTCAATCCGATAAGACAAAACTTCAAAGGGTAAAGACTCAATTCATCACAACAAGAGTATATAGGGGAGAAACATGATATGATCCGACTATATTAACAAAGCCGAAGATATTGATCACGAGAGAGAGAGAGAGAGAGATTAAACACATAGCTACTGGTCCCTACTCATCGTGGTGGCCACCGGGACAATGAAGATGGCCACCGGAGACCTTGAGGCGGTGGAACTTATGATCTATGGTAACCCCGATGGGTTTTGGAATATTTGGGAATTTATAGTGCAAAGAGGGGGTGCGGGAGGCCACCGAGGTGGGCACAACCCATCTGGGCACGCTAGGGAGCCTGGCGCGCCCTGGTGGGTTGTGCCCCCCTCGGGGCACCCCCGAGGTGCAGCTCTGGCCCCGAGGTGGGTTTGAGCCCTTCCAAGCAAAATGGCCGTGGATTTACGATCAATTCAGCCGGGGTCACTGAGAGAAGGTCACAAGTTGACATATTTCTTGTAGTGACTCTGCGTAAGGCAAATTATCATCCCAACTAGATCCATAATCTAGTGCACAAGCTCTTAACATGTCCTCCAGAATATGGTTGACTATCTCGGTTTGTCCATCTGTCTGCGGATGAAAGGTTGTACTGAATTCTAGCCTGGTACCCAAAGTCTGGTGTAACTGATTCCAAAACTTCGAGGTAAACTGTGTTCCTCTATCTGATACGATGGTCCTCGGAACTCCATGCAGACATACGATCCTGGTCATATCATTAGTGCAAAACCGGGCTTTAGTGCCGGTTCGTGACGGCCTTTAGTGCCGGTTGGCGAACCGGCACTAAAGAGTGGGGACTAAAGGCCCCCCTTTAGTACCGGTGCGTCACGAACCGGCGCTAAAGTGCAAACACGTGGCACGAGCCAGGCCTGTGTGCGTGCAGGACATTAGTACCGGTTGGTAACACCAACCGGTACTAAATGTTTGGGTGTTTTTTTTCTCTTTAATTTTGTGTTTTCAATTTGGCTTTATTTTCCATTTAATTCTTTTTTGTTTGCTGGTATTTCACGATACTACAAATTGTACACGTTATGCATATATATTAAATAGATTTTCTCGTACGTAGAACCGCATATATATATATATATATATATATATATATATATCATGGAATGTCTCACAGCCAACACCATTAACTATTCACAGATATACACATGTATATACATATACAATTTCTACTACATGTTGCCTCTGTGCCTTCGGAGCACGATGACAAGTGGTTCATGGGGTCGGTAGCGGGTAATAGTATTCTCCTTTCGGATCTATGACCTAGTCGAGCAAAAATCCGGCTATTCCTCTTGAAGTGCTTGTATGCGGTCCGATGGTAGGAGCTTATCCCGCACCGATCTGAACTGTTAAGAAGGAGATCAACATGCATGTGTGTTAGTTGTGTGACTAGATATCGATAATGGTGTGAATAGTGTTCTGACAAAAACGTACCCAGTCCTGTCTATCAGATCTGCTCCTTTCGCACGTCATCATGCGAATGTTCTCGCAAACGTAGTATGCACACAGATTATTCCCTTTCGCCTGCCTCAGGGCCTTTACGAGAATGGAATTGAATCAGATAATGATATTGACACTACTGGTATCAGCTACTTTGCCATCTGCCAGCTCTTTGCCGTCAGCTAGTAGACGGCAAAGAAGCTCTTTGCCATCATCTACCCGAAAGCAGACGGCAAAGAACTGGCTGATGGCAAAGAAAGCCTTTGCCATCAGCCTGTTCTTTGCCGTCCGCTAGCTGACAGCAAAGAGGGAGGGGGGGCCCCACTGACGAGCTGGAGAAATAATACTTAACGTCCCCCCGCTTTGCCGTCCGCCGCAGATGGCAAATATGAACAAAAGCGGACGATAAACGAGGGCGGACGGCAAAGGCTACCCTAACTAACCTAACTAACGGCCGAGCCCCCTCCCCCGCCCGTTACTCATATCTCTCCCCTCGACCTCCTCCGACCCCGCCCCCGCCGCCCCCGCCCCCGCCGCTCGGCGCCGCCCCCGCCAC
>NW_025228117.1:105194-114125 GCF_018294505.1 Triticum aestivum
GAAGGATAGAAGGAAACACCCCGGCCACTGACCCCGACACCCCGACCCCGACACCACACCCCGACACCACACCCCGACACATAGACCATGACACCACACCCCGACACCCCGACCCTGACACGACACCCTAACCCCGAAACAACACCCCGACACCGACATGACACACCCCCTAAACCTCCCGAAAAGATGCTATTTGGCCTTCCAGAGGCCGACGGGGTTATATATTTGTGAATTCTTAGTTAGGTCATATATTTTTTGATTTTGTTATGAAAAACATCATATGTAATTGTGTTGATCGGGTAGATTTAAATGTGCGGTTGTTTCATCGCTGTGAGGTTTGGTGTTCGACGACCTCGCCGTGCGTTTGATGAGCTCTGCCCCTTCGTTCGTGGGTGAGCACAAATGACATGTCCTTCTCCCCCATTAATTATTTGCACAAATGACATGAAATTTGGTAGCTAGCTATATATGTGTCTTGAATCATCAGTATGCGTAACCAATATGTGTCTCCCATTTGAAAGCGTCATGGTTATAAATATGCATGCATTTGCATATTTATAACCTTGATTCTTTCGAATTGTCCAACGCTATCCATGGACAGCCCGAGTATGTGTAGATTGGGTTCGTTTTCCCATATGCTTTGCTTTGGATTCGAAGCATAAATTTCGTCAGTGCCTCCCCTGTTGTTCTCCGGGTACACATCCTCTCTGTTTATTGGAGAGACGTGTATCAGGAGAACAGCAGGGAGGTGTTGCCAAAATTTTGCATCGGATCCGGAGCATAGCTTGGGAAAATGAACCCAATCTACCCATACTCGGGTGGGATTAGGACCTATCATTACCTATTAGAGTGTAGGTTGCATGGACGTAATAAAATTGACAAAGTAGATCAACTGATGAATATATACATGGTGAATTATATATATAATTGTTGTTTGTCCAGTAGCTCTGAAAGTCAAGATGAGTGATTATGCGTGGATGTTGACAAAGTCAAGATGAGTTTTGTTGGCTTCAGGCCGGTCGCAAGTTTTCTTGCTTCAACATGCATAGACAGTTCCTGGATCCTTGCCATAATTTCAGGAAAGACAAGAAGAACTTCATCAGAGGTAGAGTTGTAAAAAACTCTGCACCACCTGCATTGACAGGCCAACAGACCCTGGATCAGTTAAACGCTCTCGAGCCATATCCAGAGCGTCCAGGGTACTTCAAGGGGTATAATTCTGAGCACGCCTGGACTCACAAAACATGCTTATGGGATTTGCCTTACTTCAAAGACCTCCTTTGCCCACACAACATCAACGTGATGCACACTGAGAAGAATATCGCCGAGGCACTTTTTGGTACATCAGCATAGATGGGAAGTCAAAGGATAATACTAAGGCTAGAGTCGATCTGGAGGCGCTATGTGATAGGCCGTTACAAAACATGAAAGAACCGAAAGGAAAGCAGAACTGGACGAAGCCAAAGGTATGGTTCAATCTTGGAAGGCTAGCTATGAGGGAAATTATCTTGTGAGTGAAAATGCAGTTGATGTTCCCCGATGGGTATGCAACGAATCTAAAGAGGGGAGCGAGTCTTGATAAATTGAAGATATTTGGTCTCAAGAGTCATGATTGGCACATATGGATTGAGCGGGTAATGCCGGTGATGTTGCGCGGCTTCATCCCTGAGGATGAATGGCTAATACTGGCAGAACTCAGCTATTTCTTCCGTGTTCTTTGTGCGAAAGAACTATCACATGGCGTGCTAGAAGAAATGGAAGAGTAGGCGCTAGAGTTGATCTGCAAGTTAGAGAAGATCTTTCCATCGGGCTTCTTTAATCCAATGCAGCATCTGATTTTGCATCTCCCGACCGAGGCAAGATTGGGGGGGCCCGTGCAAAATCGTTGGTGCTACCCAACTGAGAGGATGCAGAAGACGCTTCGAGAAAAATGTAAAAATAAACATAGAATTGAAGCGTCTATGGCTGAGGCATTCATCACTGAGGAGGCGGCAAACTCCGTGACAGCACACTATGAAACAAAAAGTCTTCATTTGCATAATCCGAAGCCTCGGTACAATGCTGACGAGCCTAAAAAGGGTGGATCCAACCTCAGCCTATTCAAAGGCAATCTCGCACCAGCCAGTGTTTCAAATCCAGTATCTTTGGATAACGAAGAATGGCGGACCATTTCGTTGTATATCTTCAACAACCTGATAGAAGTGCGGCCGTACATCGAGTAAGTTCTCGATACATTGTTTCGCAACTTCTATTTCCTTGGAACTGCTCTTATTCTTGGATATTTCATACAGTCGATACGTCACCCTATTCTCGTATGGAGCGGTGATCCAAAAGGATTCCGTCGAAGAGTATGAGCTTCTCGCAAAGCAAGGAGGCGGCTATCCCGGTTTCATCTCTTGGTTCAAACAAACGGTAAATTCTATTAGCAATTTCATTTCATTCGCTAATTTGTGCGTAATGCAACAATCCTTTCATATTAAACTTGTAGGCTAATTCAGAGTCTATGGACGCTGAATTGAGACAAGTCGCTAATGGTTTTGACTATAAGGTCCGTTCATTTGACAAATACAACATCAACGGGTATCGTTTTCGTACCTATGGCAAAGAGCTATCTATGGCCGACCGAAAGTCTACAAATTGTTGTGTATCTGCTATCGGCGAAGGAGGTACCGAGTATTATGGGAGAGTTGAATCAATTTATGAACTTCTATTCTATAGTGAAAACCCACCGAATGTCGTAGTCTTCAAATGTTATTGGTTTCAGCCGAAGGAGACTAGAAGGACTCATGAACATATAGGGCTAGTTGAAATCAACCAAAGCACCCATTTAGATGTTCCTGATGTCTATATTAAGGCTCAACAGGCGACCCAAGTATTCTATCTACCCTGGGCCTGCCAAACTAATCCAAATCTGAAAGGTTGGGATGTCGTTTATGAAGTGCCGCCGCGTGCTAGACTATCTCCCCCAAAGGAAGAGGATTATGAACCTCACATTAACCCAGACACATATGAAGGAGAATTCTTCCAAGAGACACATCTTTCCAAAAAGTGTTTCAAGAACCGGTATACTTCACCCCAAAACATTGAAGTAGACAGCGACAGTGAATCCCACATCACCCCAAAGGAGGAACAAGAAGAGCCGGAACAAGAAGAGGTTACTACTGCGGACGACCTCTCAATGCTTGACCGATTACGTAAAGGTGGCCTTCCACATGTTGATGCCACTGAACCCTATGAGACCGTCATTGATTATAGTGATGATGATGATTATGTATTTATTGATGATACTGATCGAGATTATTAGTAGTGTCAGGTATTCAATTTTCTTATGTTGTACTTGATGATGATACACTTAAGTGATATACATATTATTATTCGTGTCGGTATTTTTTTTATGTTGTACTAATTTCGTTTACTCTTTGTCATGGCAGGTGTTGAAAGATGGAAGGGGAGCCGACTGAGGCCAAGGACAAACGTGCCCAAATTGAAGGTGTGCCACACCATCAAGGTCGCTCCAGCTTATATCAGTTCGGGTGGAATTGGGTAATGTGGTTTGCTTCATTATTAATGCAATTCATTCATCATGCTAGCTTGAGCCCTTTAATTACTAATTTACTTTGTTTCTCTCTTTCAGGCATGCTACAATAAGACGGATAAGGTGCCAGAGGGGTACGACCTGTATGCCATGGCCCACACTGCCTCTTACAAGCAAGTCAAGGGGAAGGCGAGGAAAGGGGAGGAGTTTAACCCGAGCCAGATCCCCTACAATCCAGAGCAGGGGATGATATCTAGTGGCAGGAGGTCCCGTGGCTCCATAGCCATTGATCCAGAGATTGCTCCTGAGACCACGGTGAGTTTAATTTGAATGGACGTTACTTGCTAGTCTTAACATTTGAGTGTCGTCATGCTAACGAAACATTGGAAATGATCTTTGGTGCAGCGTTACTCCACACAAGCATCACACGATCCTTCTCCAGCTACTGGCCTGAGCCAGCCCGCTCCCACACCTCCATGATCAAGGTAAGTTTCTCTAGTTTTTTGCTTAACAAATGCATAAAGACCTAGACTTAGCTATATTTCATCCAATATGCTTACCTTAATGACCTAGACGTAGCTTCTTTTCCTGCAAAATGACTTAATAAGCTTACTGACCTCCAAAACCAGCCATTTTACCTAAGTTAGCTCGAAAACGATCTATACTTAGCTTTGTTTCCTCCAAAATGACCTAAGTTAGTTATAATATGCTTAGTTAACTAGGTTTGCTCAATAATGACACGTACTTACCTTACTTATGTAAAAAACGGTATAATTAGCTTAGTTAGCTCATAAACGATCCATTTTACCTACATTAGCTCTAAAATGATGCATTTTACCTAAGTTAGCTCATAAACGATCCATTTCACCTAAGTTACCTCACAAACGATGGCGTGCTTCTTCTTCTAGTCTTCTTCTTCTAGTCACCTTTTCCTAACTTTCTTATTTGCCATTTTGCAGATTTCATTCACTTCTCGGAAGCTAGCTTGCTATGATGGAGTGCTTGTTTTTAATTTTAATTCTCTTCTAGTATTCTTCTAGCTTGCTGCGATGGAACTTGCTATCTTGATGAAACTTTGCATTGTAATATGTATGTGCAACTTTGCTATCTTGATGGAACTTGCTATGTATGAGTGGATGGAACTATATATGTATGTACGATGAAACTTATGTGCTGTTAAATAGCTCTGTGAAATATATCTATATATGTCATATATATTTGCTGTGAAAATTGTTGGATTAAAAAAAACAGAAAAAAGAGCCAATATGCAGGCTCTTTGCCGTCAGCCATCGACGGCAAAGGTCTCTTTGCCATCAGCAGCGGACGGCAAAGAGGCCACGTGGCAGGAAACTTTTTCCTGGGAGGCTGACCTATTTGGTCAGTTTGCCAACAGTGGCTGACGGCAAAGAGAAAAAAACTTTGCCTACAGCGGCGGACGGCAAAGGCCTTCCGATGTTTGCCGTCAGCGGCCGACGGCAAAGGCTTGCCGTTAACCACCTAACGGAGTAACAGCGCAATTATTGCCGTCAGTATTCTTTGTTGTCGGCAGCTGATGGCAAAGGACCCTTTGCTGGCAGCCGCCCGAAGCGGACGTCAATGTAGCTCTTTGCTGTCCCGTACGTTGCCGTCCACTTTTGCCGTCAGCGGCGGACGACAAAGACCTTTGCCATCCGCCATCCGTGCCTTTGCCGTCCGCCGTGGCTGATGGCAAAGTAGCTGATTCCTGTAGTGTGAAACAAGAATTAAAGAGATGGTAGCTAGCTAGTACTACTTAATTACTTACCTTGGGTCGATGCCAAAACAACTTTTTTGGCCACATGCCTGGAGTCACCTTGATGAATTTGCCCATGCCCTGCCCGCCGGCAAAGAAAATTAATAAAGGGGTTATTAAATAGTTCATATCAGGAACTAATTAATAGTTAATAATGATTGAAATTACCTGTTGACTATCCTCTTCACGATGGTGTAGTCTGTATCTTCTTTAGTTAGCGAGTCCAGTAATTCAACTTTTCCTTCCTCAACTTTAATGTCTAACAAGACCCAGTGCCAACTGCATACGCACACGTTTGCATGTCTTAATTAAGCGGGCATGTGCATAAAATTAATCAACTACCGTAAACAGTATACACTTAATTATTAACATCTAGCTAGCTAGTAAGCAAAAACAAAATTTGTAGTACAAGACAGTGTGACTCACGGGAAGTTGTAAGGAAGTAGTATATCATCATTGGTATTGAGGCGCTTCAAGAACTCTAGCATGCTTTCTTCTACATCATCTCGACAACATTCAATCTGCCATATGTCCTGATTAATGGTATTTGGGTCAATGAACCCAACGCCATATCGTCTAGCTTTTTTCATTTCATACATCTTCATCCTGCATATAATACCACAGAAAAACAATATAGTGAGGATAATTACATGTAATGATTGATCAAAATTATCACTACATAACTAGCTTGAGACTTAAATTACAGAAAGAAATCACTTACAGACGATAGCAACTGACGATAGAGTTGTCGAGTGCGTCTTGATTAAATAACTGAAATAGTTCTGGATACTCAATGGCCAGAGCTTTCTCATGGTAATAATGCTCATGCTTGACGTTCACCATGAGGGACTCTCGATTGGAAATCTTGGTAATGTTCATGTACCATTGATGCAATTGATACATTCTCGTTGGGAGGTCCTTGACCTTGTCTGGATGGACCAAAGGTTTGCCCCGGACATATTGCCATGCTATTTCCGATTCTTTAAGCGCAGACATGGGCTCAATTTCGAGGAGTTGTCCAATGGAGATATTGAGCATTTGAGCCTGCATTATATGATCCTCTATTATTACCACATCGCCATACTGGGGAACGCTAACGGTTTTCCCACAATTATATTTGGCGCGCGTACTACTCCTCTCATGTGTTGTTGGCACAACAAGCGGGGGGATCACTTGCGCCGTCTGTTCTCCCATCTGGGGAATGGTTTTCCCGCATTTTTTGCCAGCTGCTTTTTGGCTCGAGCTTGAGCTCGCTTCCTTCTATAGTCGTGCTCGATGTGCCTTCCTGATTTGGCGCTCATAGTCCAAGTCAACAGGCTTGGGAGCTAGTTCTCTAGCCATACGAATGAAGTGGTCAATTACTTTCTCAGGCACTTTCTCCTTTGGCGGCGGTGCCGGTTTCGGTCCAAAATGGGCGTCCACTTGGGCTTGCACTATGGCTTTTTTTGCTCCTTAGTCATGTCGTAAGGCCTCTGAGGAAGAGGAGCGAGGCTTGGACCATATTTATATCGCTTGCCTTCGCCTGTACTTCCTGAACTACCTCGATTCGTACCGCTACGCACCAAAGCTGCGGGATGTCTCTTCTGTGATTGCTGAGACGGCGGAGACGGCTGACGTGTAGTTGGACCAGGAAAAGTGGCCTGACGATGTGCCGGACTTGGAGCAGGAGGTGTGGCCTGACACGGTGCCGGACTTGCAACCGGAGAAGTGGCATGACGCTGTGCCGGGCTTGAAACCGTAGGAGTCAGCTCACGCGTTCGGGGACTTGGAGGAGGTGGCGGACTTCGAGGAGGAGTCGTCTCATGCGTTCGTGGACTTGGAGGAGCGGGAGTCTGCTGACTCGGTGGCAGACTTCGAGGAGTCGGCAGACGACGCGGTGTCGGTGGACTTCGAAAGATTAGGCAATCCTTTCTCCATAGGATGATACGATGTATGGCCTCTCCGAGTGTGCGCTCGTCTTCACCTCCAGGAATGTCAAGCGTTAGCCCCTAATATGGGTCCACCACTTCATCAACCATGACACGAGCATAGCCCTCTGGAATCGGGATGCAATGGTAGGTTGCTTCGGGGGTAACTGGAAAACCAACACCGTCCGCCACCTTCATGGATATGTTCTTCATTTTGGAGTGTAGCTCGCAGTTAGTGTTCTCTATGATGTCATCCACAGGGTATTTATCCAGCAGTGTGTCGCCCGGGGCAGAACCAACGCTGCTTCTAGGCATGGATGGGACGGTGCTATCCAATGTTGGACGATCATCCGCTTGCTGCTGCCGCTGCTGAGACCCCCTTTCCTGGCTAAGTGAGTCGATCTGCTGCTGCTGCTGCTAGAATTTGAGTGCCAGGTCTGCGTGCCTTGCTTCTAGGCCTTGAAGGCGGTCTGCGTTCTGCTTCCTCTGCTCCTCCTCCAGCTTCCTCTTCTTCTCCTCCTCCATCTTCTTTCTTGCACAGGACCTGTAGTCGTCATTCCAGTCCGAAAAGCCCTCATACCAGGGAATAACACCCATGCCTCATGTTCTTCCCAGGTGTTCAGGATTTCCCAGGGCGCGCGTAAGCTCGTTGTTCTCTCTGTTGGGTGTGAACACCCCCGCTCGAGCTTCTTCTATTGCGTCAATTATCTTTTGTTCGGCTCCTTTTAGACTTGCCTTCTTTGAAACCATGCCTGTCTTCGGGTCCAACGCCCCCTATGCGCATAAAACCAAGTTCTGCACCTGGGGGGCCAGTGCCGGGTAACCAGAGTGACCCCTCCATCCTCCATCTCTTGCTCAGACTTATCCCACTTAGGCAATGCCACCGCGTAGCCACCTGGACCCAACCTATGGAACTGCGTCTTTCTTGCGGCATTTGCCTTGTTTTTCATCAACCGTTCCTTAGATATTTCTGAATCGTTGAAGGTCACAAAATCGTCCCAATGTTCTCTTTGCTTCTCCAGTGTTCCCTTGAAATCTGGAGTCTTCCTTTCATTAGCGAGGTAGTTGGCCCATACAGTTTTCTTGTGGGTGTTGAATGCAATTGCCATCTTCTTAAGAGCAACGGCCTTGACTTTGTCCACATCTACTTTAGTGAAATGATCTGGTAGGCTGAAATGTTCCATCAGAGATTTCACCAGGTCTTCTTTGGCTCTGCCATCGAACCAAGTAACACCTGGACGTTTAGTCTTTGGCTCTTTCCATTCTTGAATGGAGATCGGGAGTTTGTCCTTCACAAGAACTCCGCACTGACGAGTCCACTTGTTCGCAATGTTCTTAGGCGTGAGGGGCTCGCCACTAGGTTTGATGGATTCGATGTGGTACTTTACACCATCCTTCAACAATCTGCCCGGGCCTCGCTTTGTCTTGCTGTCTGTAGAAGCAGATTTGCTCGATCCAGAGGGCTGAAAGAAGAAAGATCGATTCGTTAATATATCTTCAATAAAAAAACATGTGATGATCACCATGATGCATGCTTATATAAATATACCTCACCGGTAGTGTTTGTTATTTGAAGATCAACATTGTCTGTGTCATCACAAACATTGTCTGTGTCATAATCATAATCATAGTTCATGACTTCATCAGCCCGGTCGTCGAGATCGAATATCTTTTCATCACCCTCTCCGGTATTGTTAAGATATTGGGAGCCATCATCT
>NW_025228117.1:114980-116907 GCF_018294505.1 Triticum aestivum
TGACGGGGCGGGGCGGGGCGCGGCGACAGGGACGACGGGGACGGGGACGGTCGGGGCAGCGATGTGGACGGGGGCGGCGACGAGGGGCGGGGACGACCGGGGTCGGCGACGAGGGGCGGGGCGGCGATGATCGGGGCAGGGCGGTGCGACGGAGGGAAGAAACAGAGGGAAACTGAATTTTTTCAACTGTTGTATATATAGGATGGACCTTTAGTACCGGTTGGAGCCACCAACCGGTACTAAAGGTCTGTTTTGGCTAGGGCAAGCGGCGGGAAGCGCACCCCCTTTAGTACCGGGTGGTGACTCCAACCGGTACTAAAGGCCCCCCCTTTAGTACCGGTTGGAGCCACCACCCGGTACTAAAGGTGGTGCGCTGGCACAGTGCGGTGCGACAAGTTTAGTCCCAACTCGCTAGTCGAAGGGCTACCGCACTGGTTTATAAGCCCCAGTGCGGTAGCTCTCTCGAGCTCCTCTCCTAAGCAGGCCTATTGGGCCTACCAATTCATTGCTGCCATGTGGGCCAACTGGGCCTTTGCGGGCCTGCATCCTGGCCCAACAAAAGGTTGAGTTTCTAGTCGTATGCAGGCCGCTTTGGCCCAGTAGGCGGGCTTTTTTATTTTCTTAATTTGTTTTGCTTTTTTATTTGTTTTATTTATTTTTGAGTTGTTTTTTTGCTGTATTTAGAGTTTCTTTGTGAATATTTTTGCTTTAGGTACAAAAATTTACAAACTTTGATCTGTTAGTGCCGGTAGTTTTCAAATTTGAATAGTTTAAATTTTGAATTATTTGAAATTTGTGTGAATCACTAGTTTGTGAATAACTTAACTTTGGAAAAAGATTTTTCAGTGATTCTTTTTTCTTATGTTTAATATTAGTGTGTTTTATCATTATATTCGATTTGGTAATGCTTAGGTTATTTAAAAAATGAAATGCCTTTGTAACATTTCAGTTTTCGTCGGAAACCCTCATACTTCGAAAAAGATTGTCCATTTTGTACACGAAGTGTATCCAGTTTCTGTCGTAACCCTCTCTACTTTTTTGCACATGCTATTTGTATGAAATTAAGATACCATGACAACTTTCAACCTTTTCTGAGTTCATTTCAAATGCTTTTCAATTTCAGGGTCATTTAGCTGGAAAAAAATCAGTAAATGCATGAAAAAGAATTTGTTTGCACATAAAATTTCTTCGCGTTTCAAATGCCAAAACACATAATTAACTACCCTAACTATTACAGACATTCCCTCCTGGGTGTGAAACACAGAAGAAAGTGATGATAGTGAAGCCGATCACATCCCAGATATTTGGGTGTGAAACTTTTTCTTCTCGTGTGTCCCTTTGCGCCTTAGCCAGGGAAAATCTTCATCATTTGACTGGATGCTCGGGTCAATATTCACTGTGAATGGAGCAATTTCATCAAACTTTTCATAATCTTCTGACATGTCTGTCTTGTCATCCACTCCCACGATGTTTCTTTTTCTTGAAAGAACTATGTGGCGCTTTGGCTCGTCGTATGATCCATTCACTTCCTTATCTTTTCTTTTTCTCGGCCTGGTAGACATGTCTTTCACATAAAAAACCTGCACCACATCATTGGCTAGGACGAATGGTTCATCTGCATACGCAAGATTGTTGAGATCCACTATTGTCATTCCGTACTGCGGGTCTTCCGTTACCCCGCCTCGTGTCATATTGACCCATTTGCACCGAAACAAAGGGACCTTCAAATCACCTGATCCATAGTTAAGTTCCCATATGTCCTCTATGTAACCATAATAAGTTTCCTTTCCCGTGTTGGTTGTTGCATCAAAGCGGACACCACTGTTTTGGTTGGTGCTCTTCTTATCTTTGGCGATCGTGTAAAATGTATTCCCATTTATCTGGTACCCTTTGAAAGTCATTATATGCGAAGATGGTAACTGGGACA
>NW_025228117.1:120592-129961 GCF_018294505.1 Triticum aestivum
GAATCATAACAAGGACGAGGGCCGACGGGGACGGATATCAAAACCATGGCACGATGTATAACAAACAACGTATGGGTAAGATAATTATACAAGTAACTATATATCCAAATCACATAAACATCAATTTGGTAATGTAAAACATTCATGAACAAGAGCCTCACCAGAAGGTGGTGCCGGCGACGGGACGGTGCGGGCGATCGACGGTGGTTACGACGGAGATTTAGAAGGCACTAAGTAAACCACACCTACATATGCAAACTAAGTGTTATTTTTGTGCTCAAGTTGCATATAAATCAAATACTAGCAAATATAATTATTCCTCCCAAATTAATCACTATACAAAGCATTGCAAGAGCTAATCTAGCAATGAGAGTTGAAAGGACAAAGTTGCTAACCTTTGTGATCATTTGAATGGATGGGGGCCTTCAAATCTTGACAAATTTTGGGCAAAATTTGTGAGGAGCTCGAGGAGAGTGGGGGAAGAACAGAGGAAGTGAGAGGAAAGGGGAAGAACAGAGTGGCTCGGGGGGGACGAAGGGTTTATGTACGTCGCCTTTAGTACCGGTTCGTGGCACGAACTGGTACTAAAGGTGCTGGAGGGGCCCCAGACTGACAACACCCTGCCACCACCCTCTTTAGTACCGGTTCGTGTCACAAACCGGTACAATAGGTTCACCACGAACCGGTACTAATGAGAACGGCCGGCTAGCCGTTGGAACCGGCACTATTGGACACATTAGTGTCGGCTCAAAACCAAACCGGCACTAATGTGTCTCATATTAGGTCCTTTTTCTACTAGTGTATATATCTTGGCCAACTTTGTGCATGTATAAGTGGTTTTCATGAGGATAAAGTAAGCCACTTTGGTCAAGTGATCAACTACTACCCAGATGGAGTCGTATCCTGATCGTGTCCTAGGTAATCCGGTGATGAAATCCATGCCAAGCTTATCCCACTTCCATTCAGGTATCGGCAAAGGCTGAAGTAATTCCGCTGGCTTCTGATGCTCTGCCTTAACTCTCTGACATACGTTGCACACTGCTACATACTCGGTGATGTCTACTATGCAACTTTATTCTTGTAGACTCGTGTTGGGCCTCCAAGCGCAGAGTTTTGTAGGACAGTAGCAATTTTCCCTCAAGTGGATGACCTAATGTTTATCAATCCATGGGAGGTGTAGGATGAAGATGGTCTCTCTCAAACGACCCTGCAAACAAATACAAGAAATATCTTGTGTCCCCAACACACCCAATACAATGGCAAATTGTAGAGGTGCACTAGTTCGGTGAAGAGATGGTGATGACACTACTAGGCAAAAGCCTAGCAGCAGCGCGGGTTTTAGGCCTATCAGTAGCGCGGGAAGATGCGCTACTGATAAGGCGCTACAACTAACGTGTAGTAGTAGCGCCTGTCGACCCACGCTACTGCTATACATGGATAGCTGTAGCGCGCTTCTGTGAAGAGCGCTACTGATGTTATCTGTAGTGCTTTTTACAGAGAAGCGCTACTGGTAAGGCGGCGCTACTGCTAACTTTTTGCCCTCGCTACTACTAGTTTTATTAGTTTATTTTCCCGCATATTTGTTTTGTATTTGAGTAGGCTTTATACAATAATATTTAGCATATCATACACATACAAATGTAATCATAGCATATACATACAACTAGTCTCATCAAATCATGTCATCATCATAATCATCATCCAACACAAAGTGGTCTCTCGTCATCATATCGAAAATAGCCATACAAGTCTCGATTACTTGCAAATACATCGTCATCCATCTAAACAATGATATACGCGAGAGGAGCTATCACTTTGAGTGAGAGCGGAACTATGCATTACATGAGTTTGTATCACTCTCTCGCATTAGCGTGAACCTAAACTAACTACTGCATGTCGCTCGGAAACCGGAAACCGGTACACTTGGGCCTGACTCTCCGGCCACTCGTCGTATATATACTCCTAGCGTAGCTCTTCTTCGCCATCCATGATCTATGCACCTGCATCGTCACATGAGTCGATGATATGCAACATATATAGTTGAGCAACCAAAAGAGATAGACTTGGCAAAAATAGAAACAACATATCATAAGCATAAATAACAAAGTTCATCGTACCCAAAATGCCCTAACTAGAGTGATCTTCGCTAGTCGGGGAGGAGGACGGTTTAATTACATCACAAATAAAGTTTCACCGTGCATAACTCAAAGTTTTGTCATACATAAAGTATGGACTAAATGGACACATTGTCATATATCGACAATCGCTCCAACATGTCGTGCCATCCATCAATGTTAGCGAGATAGTCCCCGAGCTTAGTGAAAGGCTTCATCTCGAGATGCTGAGAGGCTATCCATGTTCGTTCATCTTCCCGCGACATTTGTCCTTCTTCATAGAAAATCCCTGTTTTTTCCAACGACCTCCTTCATGATGATTTGGGCAAGTTCGTGCTAGATGTGATAAAACTCAGCTCGAAGTCGATGATCCTCGATATCTCATATGTTCTTTGCCCATTGCAGAATATGGACATCGCCGGGTCTAGGTGAAATGGGAAGGTTCTGGTGATCCCGTCTAAACTCCAGCATGTGGTGTAGGACATAGAATCCATCATTAAGAGAATCACTCGGTTTCTGGATGCAGTAGAAGTCGGTCTTATGGCCGAAGGCGAGCCTGCCGCCCCTTCTCTTCTTGTCCTTGATCTCTCCAGCCCGTGCTTGGTAGTAAAACATAGCACTGTCGAGAACATCCTTGATGTGGGTGTAATCCTTTTTGTGAATGTTCTTCGACGAGTCCAAGTAAAGAGCGTGGGAGTATCGGGGGTAGAGGATGATGAGGACGGCGCGCCCGCTGCTGCGCAAAATAAGTACACCTCAAATTAATTAGCCTCCACCGTGCAAATGAATGATTGAAATCGAAGGAAGGATATCCGCGCGGATGACTTACACGGGATGATAAGGCACGGGAATCACCTCCTTGTCCTTATTGGCGAGCATGAAACATATGATGTATTCCCTCGCATATTCACGGTGCTTGGTGCAGACTCCCAAGAAGCCCTCGTGAATGTAGTATGGGTCAGCGACACAAATATAAGGTATCTTCTCAACCCCGATGATGTAGTTCAGGTGCAAGGCATAAAGGCGGACAAACATAAAATCCAGCTTCTTCACGTGAAACATGTTGAATATGTAATCGAATCGAAGGAAGAACTTATCTGCGGGGAAGCGGTCGATGTACGACAATTGTCGCGGAACGTTAACCACATAGAGTGGGTATCCTGGATCTTTCGAGGCGATGAGGCCTTTCTCTATCTGCAGCACATCGTCATGAAGTCTCATTAGATTGCCGAATCTGGCCCCTAGCGCTCTTGTAGGTAGGATTGGTTGACCGGGGATATGCCATTTATCCGCATCGGGGATATCTATACGGTCCTGAAGTCGAGGCTGCTGAGGCGGCTGGATCATAGAATCAACTTTTTTGCCTTTAATCGCTCTCTTCCTAGACTTCTTTACTACCAGAAGGTCGTCCATAATACGTTCATCCTCCGTAGACGGCAATTCAGGCACGGACTCATGACGCTCAAACCCTGAGTAGGCGCCAGTATAGACATACTGTTGAGTGCCATTGTCATCCTCATCCTCATCCATGGCGACGTCATTAGCGACTAATGGAGCCTCTTCCTTAACCATTCCGCTATCACCCAACCCGACACCCGACGCTAATTGGGTAGGTGGGGTGTTGATGTTCATACCTTGCTGAGGCTGCGTGCTCGTGGGTGTGCTCCCGGCTGCCTCCAGACGAAGCAGACTCTTTGGCCACAACAGGACCCACCCATTGCAACAATCACCAAGCCGCCGCGGGGTCTCTTCATCATCCCCCTCAGAGGAGGCAAATTCTCAAGGCCCAGTTTGACACTGGCCAAAGATACCTTGAAGACGTTCGGGGGGATCCGCCGGCTGTGGAACAATGGTTCCTTCGGCTCCATTATCGTCGCCTTCCCCACGTCCACCTTCTGGTCGCCAATGGTGTACAATATGGTGCACGGGGTTTCGTCGGCCTGCAAAGAGAAGTCTGCGACGTGAGACATCCAAAAGGCAATGAAAATGGGAGATCATATATTTTTTGAAGGGGTCCGGTGTGACAGATACCGTGAGGGCGTCGATCTCAGCCAAAGACGAAGCACCGCCGAGCACGTCTGGTGCGGGAGCCAGCTCCGGAGCCGGTGCGGGAGCCGGTGCGGGTGCAACGCTAGTCGAGATGCTCCCTAAGAAGTCAGCAAGGGGAAAGTCCGGTGCATTTTTTTCTGGATTTTGCCTGGTCCAATTGAAAACGGCCAGAACCAAGGAAGTAGACATATCTACAACCACCTTTTTTGCGGCAGCTACCGCTGTTGCGACTGTCTGAGATGATTTCTTCTCAACCGCAATCTCAACCTTATTGTCAATGTTTTCTTCATTTAATCTCCGTCTTTCCTTTCTCTCCTCCGTGGTCTCACGGTAGTACTTCTTCCACGTGGCGCCGTCTCCGACACCGTCCACGTGTCCATACGACGGTCGAGTCTCCACCGGGACTCCTTTCAATATGTTCAACGCCCGGTTGAATGGAGTATCCCACTTGGGACTCGCCAATGCCTCAGACGGCGAGTCGCTTTCGGCCGCAATCCTGTGCCGCTCTCTCTGCAAAAGGCACAAGGATCGTTTACAAATATGACTAACATGTGTAGTCGAATTGATCAGAAACTAAAATTACCAGCAGTCTAATAAACCGTCGTGACCGCATTTGTCTCGTAAACCTTCTTCACTGGGTCCCAACAGTGCCGAGCCCTGAGGACGTCATGCTCCTGCGGGACGGTGAACTCCGCCAAGGGGTCTGGAATGCCCAGACTCGCGGCCTCCACGTCCTCCTTGTCCCATTTGGACCTCTTCCCGCCGTAACCACGGCTTCCGAGGTGGTGGCTCCCAATGTTCCTCTCTTGAAGCCCCTTCATGTACTTAGACTTTTTTTGGTAGCTTTGGCCTCGCAAGCCACCTTGAATATTTGAAACTGCTCTTCCATGATTGTCGGATTATCTTTTACAATCTCGGAGTAGGGTTCCTTGTCGATGATCCTTGCTTTCACCCTGGCTTTCCAGGCGGCCAACGCGTCGCTAAACTTGGTCATGGCGTGTTTGTTTATCTTCTTCATTGCCGGGTCCTTATCTGGATCTTCATAATCCTTCTCATTCCGGCCCGGGAACAAGAATATCTGGTGAAACTTCTTTAGGAGGGAGGGCCTCATATTATCTATCTTCTGCAGTCTCTCATTGTTGATGGTGGCGGTTGTCCGTACGATGCAGCCTATTTGATTGTCGTAGCACGCGCGCGCTTCCTCGGGCGCGTTTGGCTCAAAATTGCCGTCGTCCACCTCCGTGACCACCAGTCTAGTAGTCCTGAGTTTGTTAGGAAGCCGTTGCCTCTTTGCTTTCGGTTCTACACCGGCTCCGCTCCCTGAGGCAGCGCTGGTCTCAGTCTCAGCACCGGTCTCGATGCCGGTCTGAGTCTCAGCGTCGGTCTCAGTCTAAGCTCCGGTCTGTGTGTCGGTCTCAGTCCCCGATTCCACTGGTGGGCCCAGCAACAACATTGGTTGATCGTCGGCTAGGCTCAAAAATTCGTCTGCCGCCCGGTAGACGTCGTGGCAATCACCAGAACCCTGTCCTTCATCATTGCTAGCCATGTTTCCTATGATTAAATCTAGTCAATTAATTCTAGACCTAATGAAATGAATAATGACATAAAAATGCCTATTGTATTGCAGGAACGTTGACTCCTTCTCGGTGCGTCAAATCCCGGGCACTCGATATGTCCTAGATTGTAGCACAAGTAATGCCGAAATTCACGGAAAATTTCGGCATGACTTTTGCTAAAAAGTGGACAAGTCGAGAACTTGAAATTTGCCGGAATGGAAACGAATCAACATTGCGCGAAAACACAGGCCACTCGGCTTCATTCCCTGGAAACAACAATGCCACTTAGGCACAATCGAACCACTTCAATGAAAAGATATAACATGAGCAAACACTATTGAAAAATTTGCATATAACATGGCCACTTCGATGAAAAGATATAATCAACAATAATGGAATATGCAGATGAACTTCAATGACATATATCATATAACAACAATCTTGTTTTTTGTTTACATAGCAACAATTTGTTTAACCAAGTTTTTGAAAAGAAAAACAATTTTGTTTTTTGTTTATAGCTAAATGCCATAGCTACAATTTTTAAAGCTAAATGGAATTACTGTTTAGGCATTTTCATAAAATTTGCCCTAGCTAATTTTCCTAAAAAAGTTGCTAATCATTTTTCCTGAATGCTAAAAAATGCGTACTTCCCTAAACAAATCTAGGGTTCATATGAACATCAACACGGCATCAACATATATATGAATTGCCCTAGCAGAGAGAGAGATGAGGGTAGGGGAGAGGAGAGGCAAAGCCTTAAGGTCGGCGGCGAGGGAAGGCTCGGGCTCGGGTGGCAGAGGTCCTGGTCGGGCTCGGGCGGGGGCGGTGAGGTCGAGGGCGGCGGCGGCGAGATCGAGGGAGGCGACGGTGAAGTCGACGACAGCCTCAGGCAGCGGCTGTGAGGTCGAGGGCGGCCTCGGGCGGTGGTGGTGTGGTCGAAGGCGGCCTCGGGCGGCGGCTGTGTGGTTGAAGCAGGCGGCAGGGTGACGACGGCGAGTAGTTAGGGGACAGGGGCGAGTAGAGGAAGGACTTTGCGAAATTTTGAGCCCGCGCGGCCGGGGGTTAAGTCAAACTAGCAGTAGCGCATTTTGCTGAAACGCGCTATAGCTAAGTTAGCTATAGCGTTTTTCGGCAAAACACGCTACAACTATTCCTTTCTATTTTATTTTTCTTTTTATTTTTTTATTTACATTTTCTTTTTTCCATTTCTCCTTTTTCTATTTCTTTCATTTTCATTTACTTTTCTACTTATTTTTCTATTTTTTCATAGTAGTAGCGCTGTACAGCATAAACACACCGCTACAATGTTTTTAGAAGTAGCGTGCTTCTGGAAGAACCGCTACTACTGTTCCTAGCCTACCGGCACGAGTGAGGGAATTATAGTAGTAGCACGTTTCTGTGCAGACGCGCTACTGCTACAACAATGGTTGCAGCGTGCTTTTGCAACAAGCGCTACTACTAAGTAGCAATAGCGTCGAGTTTTGACTAGCGCTACTACTATACCTCTGTGTATAAGGTTTTCCCTAGTAGTGTGAAAGTGTAATATTGATGGTAGAAATATATATTTATAATCTGAATATATAAAAACAGCAAGGTAGCAATAAGTAAACAGGCACAAAAACAGTATTGGAATGCTTGAAAATGAGGCCTAGGGTTCGCACGTTCACTAGTGCAACCTCTCAACAATGCTAACATAGTTGGATCATATGATTATCCCTCGAAGTGCAACAAAGAATCACTCCCGAGTTCCTATTAGCGGAGAACAAAATATAGAAATTGTTTGTAGGGTATGAGACCACCTGAAAGCCATTCTTTCCGCTCGATCTATTCAAGAGTTCGTACTAAAATAATGCAAAACTATTTTTTCCGTTCGATCTATCCTAGAGTTCGTACTAGAATAACACCAAAGCATATCGATATTCATAATACTCAATCCACACAAAGAACTACAAGGAGACCACAAAGTTTCTATCGGAGAAAAGATAATAAAAACGTGCATCAACTCCTATGCATAGATTACCCCAATATCACCGCGGGAATCCGCGAGTTGAATGCCATAACATATATCAAGTGAATCAATAAGATAGACAAATTGTCACCTCAAGTATTCATACTGCAAGACATATATCATGTGTTCTCATCTTTGGATATTCAATCCGACAAGACAAAACTTCAAAGGGTAAAGACTCAATTCATCACAATAAGAGTATAGAGGGGAGAAACATGATATGATCCGACTATATTAACAAAGCCCAAGATATAGATCACAAGAGAGAGAGAAAGAGAGAGATTAAACACATAGCTACTGGTCCCTCCTCATCGTGCTGGCCGTCGGGGCGATGAAGATGGCCATCGGAGACCTTCCGGCGGCGGAACTTATGATCTAGGGTAACCCCGATGGGTTTTGGAATATTTGGGAATTTAGAGTGCAAAGAGTGGGTGCGGGAGGCCACCGAGGTGGGAACAACCCATTTGGGCGCACTAGGGGGCCTGGCGTGCGCTGGTGGGTTGTGCCCTCCTCGGGGCACCCCCGAGGTGCAGCTCTGGCCCATTGGGTTCCTTTTCGTCCATAAAAAATCTCCATGGAGTTTCGTTGCGTTTGGACTCCATTTGGCATTGATTTCCAGCGGTGTAAAAAAAAAGAAAAAAAACAACAACTGGCACTGGGCACTTGTTCAATAGGTTAGTCCCAAAAAATGATATAAAGTTGCTATAAAATGATTGTTAAACACCCAAGAATGATGAAATAATATCATGAATACTTCATAAATTATAGATACGTTGGAGACGTATCAGCATCCCCAAGCTTAATTCCTACTCATCCTCGAGTAGGTAAATGATAAAAGAAGTAATTTATGAAGTGTGAATGCTAGCAAAGTGCATAAGTTTGATCAATGATAATTTCAATCACTTTTCCTAGCATCATAACAACAATTCTTTCTTATAAAACTTCTCATGTTATAGTAGCAACCAATTCACATGTTAAGGTTCAAACAATGAACTCTCTTGAAACTCAGCAACCTATGTTTTTAGTCACCAAGCAATTGCAATTCAACTTATTCAACAGAGTTTAAGTAAGCGCTCCACATACTCAACAATCATAGAGTCTTCTATGATTGCTAACACGCATCGCATACACATGAGCAAAACGTTTCAACTGGACACATAGAAAGATAGGGGCTTATTGTTTTGCCTCCCAACTTATTCACGTCAAGGGTGATGTCAACAATAATAACTCATGCTTCCCATATTCAACTGGAGAAATGTGCCTAGATCTTTCCTCGCCACATGATGCTTGCCAAAAGAGAAAAATAAAAAGGAATAGAGAGAAAAACTTTGTCTTTCATGAAAGTAAATACATAAAAGTAAAAGATAGGCCTTTTGCAGAGGGAAGTAGGGATTTGTAGAGGTGCTAGAGCTCAAAGCAAAAATTGAGAGATAAAAACATTTTGAGATGTATACTTTTCCCACCAACAAAAACGACTTAGAGCTCCCAACACTTTCCATGCTAGATATATCATAGGTGGTTCCCAAACAAAAAATAAAGTTTATTCCTTTTTCCACCATACTTTCACTTTCCATGACTAGCCGTATCCACGGGTGCCCTCCATACCAACACTTTCCAAGGACTGGGCATCCCTAAAACCTTT
>NW_025228117.1:135124-135617 GCF_018294505.1 Triticum aestivum
ATGAATAATCTTATGATCCCTTTGAGCCTTGGTGGCGAACCATAGGATGATGACACAGGTACTCCGGGATATGATCAAACAGGTTTGATAATAAAAGAGCAATAGGTTCTACCTCATCATCTACTTCCCAAACCCAGATGTTAATCAAATCCTAACCACGCAATGTTTGTGGATTGAAACTAATGCATAAAAACTGGGTAATAAAGGGATATGATCAAAGTGTTACTTGCCTTGCTGACGATCTGCAAAACCTAGAGACTCGTAGTAGCACGCTTTGCACTCTGGGAATTCTATCGCAAACAAACAATAACATACATAAGCACTCAAACAAGAAGCACGGGGAAAACTCAAATAAGAAGATCTAACCAGAAAGTTCAACTGAAGAACTCCGGTTTGCAAAAAGAATCAAATCAAACGGAGCAACAAAACTCAAACTGCGAACGAAACAAGCCTCGTTTACTTATTCTGGACTAAAGTCAAATTTTTACAGTAC
>NW_025228117.1:136671-139310 GCF_018294505.1 Triticum aestivum
TGTCCCAGTTCGGTCCACGGGACTTTTTTTTAAAATAAATTTCGCCGAACAGAAAAAAATCCTAATAAAATATAAAAAAATCCTAAAAATGCCAAAAACAATTTTGACCGTCTAAATAGAATACTTAGAACAAGTGAACATTTTCTGGCCTAAAAATGTAATTTTGAAAACATGCATCTTTTTCTAATTCAAATAAAATAGCAATAAACATCCCATAAAATAAAATTTGATTTTAATATTTTTCCTCCAATATTTATTTTATTTTGGAGAAGTCATATTATCTCCTCTCTTTTATTTTTGACATCGGAAATATTTTCAGAGAGAAAAATTAATTAAAACCAAAATGATCTTCTTTTCAATATTTGAGAAAATTCAAATATGAAAATAATGAAATCCCCAACTTTCTCCGTGGGTCCTTGAGTTTCTTAGAATTTCTAGGAGCAACCAAAATGCAATAAGATATGATATGCATATGATGTGCTATGTATAACATTCCAAATTGAAAATTTGGGATGTTACAAACCTACCCCCCTTAAGATGAATCTCGCCGTCGAGATTCGGGTTGGCTAGAAAATAGGTGTGGGTGGTCCTTCCGTAGGTCTTCCTCTCGTTCCCAGGTGGCTTCCTCCTCGGTATGGTGGCTCCACTGAACTTTGCAAAACTTGATAACCTTAATGCGTGTGACTCGGCTGGCAAACTCAAGAATCTTCACTGATTTCTCTTTGTAGGTAAAATCACTATCCAACTGAATCGCTTCCAGTGGCACTGTATCTCTCAGAGGAATATCGGCCATCTTTGCGGGGCACTTCTTCAACTGGGAAACGTGAAACACATCGTGAACTCCTGACAATCCTTCTGGCAATTCCAGCTTGTAAGCAACTTCTCACATACGTTCCAAAACTTTGTATGGTCCCACAAAACGTGGTGCTAACTTTACCTTAACTCCAAAACGCTTAACTCCTCGAAGCGGTGACACACGAAGGTATACTCTATCTCCGACTTCGTAAATTGTCTACTTGCGTTTAGAATTTGCATAACTCTTTTGTCGGGACTGGGCTACTTTGAGCCTGTCGTGAATCAGTTTAACCTTATCTTCGGACTCCTTAATCAAATCTTATCCAAATAACTGACGGTCTCCAACTTCATCCCACAATAGCGGTGTCCTGCACCTCCTTCCATACAAGGCTTCGAAAGGGGGCATCTTCAAACTGTCTTGATAGCTGTTGTTATAAGAGAACTCTGCATATGGCAAATTGTCGTCCCAACTAGATCCATAATTTAGCGCACAAGCTCTCAACATGTCCTCCAGAATCTGATTGACTCTCTCGGTCTGTCCATCTGTCTGTGGATGAAAGGCTATACTGAACTCTAGCCTAGTACCCAAAGTCTCATGTAACTAATTCCAGAACTTTGAGGTAAACTGGGTTCCTCTATCTGATACATGGTCCTCGGAACTCCATGCAGACATACGATCCTTGTCATGTATATATTTGCCAACTTCGCACTTGTATAGGTGGTCTTCACTGGGATGAAATGCGCTACTTTCATCAAGCGATCGACAATGACTATAGCAATCCTGTGATAAAATCCATGCCAAGCTTGTCCCACTTCCATTCGGGAGTCGGCAATGACTATAGCAATCCTGCTGGCTTCTGATGTTCTGCCTTAACTCTCTGACATACATCACATACTGCTACATACTCAGCAATATCCTTCTTCATTCTTGTCCACTAGAAACTTTCCTTCAAATCCAGATACATCTTAGTGTTTCCTGGGTGAATCGAATACGGCAAATCATGGGCCTCCTGCAGAATCAACTTCCTGATCTTGGGGTCATTAGGCACATATACGCGATCCTCAAACCTTAAAGTATCGTGCTCATCCTCATGAAATCCTTTAGCCTTTCCTTTGCTCACCCTTTCCTTTATCTCAACAATCTCCTTGTCAGTGTTATGGGCTTCTTTGAACTTATCCATCAAAGTAGACCGAATTTCCAATGCTGCTACATAACCTCTCGGAACTATTTCCAAACATAGCTCACGAAGATCCTCTGCTAACTCCTTGGGTAATCCTCCGGTCATGAGCGTACTGACATAATTCTTGCGACTCAACGAATCGGCTACTATGTTAGCCTTTTCGGGAGGATAGTGCAATTTCATATCATAATCCTTAATGAGCTCCAACCATCTCCTTTGCCTGAGATTCAACTCCTTCTGCCTAAAGATATATTTCAAACTCTTGTGATCCGTGTATACCTCACAGTGGTTTCCTATGAGGAAATATCTCCATGTCTTCAACGCATGCACTACGACTGCTAACTCTAAATCATGATTAGCATAATTTTGCTGATGCGGTTTAAGTTGTCATGAGGCATATGAAACAACTCTTCCATCCTGCATAAGCACTGCACAAAGTCCTCGATGAGAAGCGTCGCAATACACTTGATAATCCTTACGTTGGCCTGGAAGAATCATCATTGGGGCTGTAACCAAATGTTTCTTCAACTCCTAAAAACTAGCTTCACACTCCTCAGTCCATTTGAACTTGGTGTCCTTATTCAACAACTCTGTCACGGGCTTTGCAATCCTGGAGAAATTCTCAATGAACCTCCGATAATATCCCGCGAGTCCAAGAAAACT
>NW_025228117.1:139982-141348 GCF_018294505.1 Triticum aestivum
CAAGTAACTCCTTAATCTGCTTCTTAATTTCCTCCAAATCCTGTGCGGGCATCCGATACGGTCTCTTTGATATTGGCCCGGTGTCTGGCAAAAGCTCAATAAAAAAACTCAATGTCTCTATCCGGTGGCATGCCTGGCAACTCCTCCGTAAATACATCGGGCTAATCCTTCACCACTGGTACTTCCTCCTGTACAACTCTTAATAAGGAATTCACTTGAGTCCTCTTCGGCACATGCCAGGATACATACTTGATCCTTCTTCCTTCTGGGGTGGTGAGCATAATTGATTTACTGGCGCAATCAATGTTCCCTCCATACTTCAGTAAGCAATCGATGCCTAATATTATATCCAATCCTTGCGACTCCAATATTATTAGGTCTGAGGGGAACACGTAGTTACCAATCCTTAAGGGTAACCGATCACACCATAGGCTGGCCATATACTCTGCTCCTGGCGAGGTTACTAACATGGGTGACCTAAGGGCTTGGGTTGGCAACTTATACTTACCCACAAATCCCCTTGATATGTATGAATACGATGCACCAATATCAAAAAGAACGATTGCAGTAAATGACTTAACCAAAAACTTACGTATAACTACATCTGGCTGCTCTTCAACCTCCTCCACGCTAACGTGGTTCACTTGTCCCCTGTTGAAAGGGTTGGATTCTTCCCAGAGCTTCCATTGCCATTTCCATTCTTTGCTTCAGAACACTCGGTGGCGTAGTGTCCATTCTTCCCACACTTGAAACAAGTAATGTGACTTAGATCCTTCTTGGCGGGCGTTGCTAGGCTGGAACGGTTCTGACTGTTGCTTCCTCCATTACCATTCCCATTCTTGGGGCCACTATAGTTATGCGTACTTCCTCCATTGGAATTATGGCCTCCATGGTTATGGTGAATGTGTCCTCCTGAGTTCGGGATAAAACGAGGTGTCTGCTGAGCTCCTGAATTGTACTTCCCTTGTCCATACTTCTTGTTGCGGCTATCTAGCTCATGCTACTTCCCTTCGATCATGAGAGCTTTATCTGCCAACTCCTGGTAGTTGTTGAATGTTGCCACCCTCAATTGCATGCTCAGCTCATCATTCAGTCCTTCTAGAAATTTCTCCTGCTTTGCAGCATCTGTAGCTACGTCATCAGGGGCATAACGTGCTAACTTACTAAACTCATCCACATACTAGCCCACTATGCGTCCTCCTTGGAGCAAGTTGCGAAACTCGCGCTTCTTCATGTTCATTGCTCCTGTTGAAACATGGGTAGTGCGAAAAGCCTGCTGAAACTGATGCCATGTAATAGTGTCCATGGCGTAAGTGGCTGTGAAATTCTCCCACCATGATGGTGCGGGTCCATCAAGCTGGTGCGC
>NW_025228117.1:144147-160015 GCF_018294505.1 Triticum aestivum
CTATTCTGTTCAGAAAACACTTTGTGAAGGAAGTACCACTTTGGCATGTCCAAATGGTATCCATTTTCTATAGTGCTTTCCTCTACCCGAATAACCATCCTCCACCAAATGCCAGCTCAATCCATTCATTATTTTGAGCCGAGCTTCAACATTCGTATTTATGTCTAGTGTGGTAGTTTACAAAGCAAGTACCACCTAGGCTCCTCCTTTTGAGCTGAAAATTTGTGAAGACGGTCTTCTTAGTAACTGATCATCCTCAGCCAAAACTCACGCCCATTAGCCATGTACATTTCCTGTACCACTAATCAAACACTTGGCTGCTAATTCATGTTTGAGCATCGATCGGTCTCATTGTGAGAATCTTATGTTGTAATTTTCTTCCTAGCACCTACCTGGGGAGTGCCCAACCCAATAGACATGCTTAGGCTGCCCAGAACACATGGCAACGCCACGATCGCGCGGTGACCATGCGGCGGGCATGCGAGTTTACGCGCTCTAGAGTTGGGGGCCTCGGCCACCGCCCAAACCTCGACATGTCGCCACCAAACCATGTATTTATGATTAAATAGGTACTTATGTAACTATAAATGATTTTTGGAAAAAATAAATAGTAAACTATGAGGCAACTGCAGTTCAAATTTGACCCGCTTCCAACTGAATTGGCGGGAATTTGTCTTTTTCACCAGAGGTGGATCAAAACTTTTGACACCCAACCATTTTGTCAATTGTGCATTAAATATGGCCTAGTATTTTAGAAAATTGATTTGGTCCAATTTTGCTACAAATATATGGTAGGTCCTTCACAAAAAAAACTCATTTCGGGCACTCGGAAAATGGAAAATGTATTTTCCGTGCAAAGAAAAATGAAAAACTTCCTTAGGCAACATTGTTTGTAATTCCAAGATGCACCCTTGTGCACAATATGATATCATTTGAACAAACTATGCCAAGAATGTGGCCGTAAGATTGATCATTTGGCTTGAAAGCGATGAATCTTCACGCATGATAGCTCATTTTTGAGAACACTTTTTTAAAATAATTGTCGTATTTCAAGTTAATTATTTTTCCTGGAAACATGGTCATATATAATGACACAATGTGAAGGTTTTCCAATTTTTTTGATTTTTTTTAATTTTTTATGTCCGTTTCAAAATGTGGTAAAAACGGGGGGCTTGACCGTTCCTAGCTAGTGGTTGAATCTTGGAATTTTTTTGGTGTTTCTATGATTACATATATACTTATGAACCTAGAAATGATTTTTGGAAAAATTAAAGAGCAAACTATGAGGCAGCTGCAGTTCAAATTTGACCCGCTTCCAACTGAATCGGCGGGAATTTGTCTTTTTAACGAGAGGTGGATCAAAACTTTTTACAACCAACCATTTGGTCAATTGTGCATTAAATAAGTCCTAGTATTTTATAAAATTGATTTGGTACAATTTTGCAACAAATCTATGGTAGGTCCTTCACAAAAAAAACCTCATTTCGAGCACTCGAAAAATAGAAAATGAATTTTCAGTGCAAAGAAAATGAAAACTCCCTTAGGCAACATTGTTTGGAATTGCAAGATGCACCATTGTGCTCAATATGAGATCATTTGAACAAACTATGCCATGAATGTGGCCATAAGAGTGATCATTTGGCTTGAAAGCCATGAATCTTCAGGCATGATAGCTCATTTCTGAGAACACTTTTTTAAAATAATTACCGTATGACAAGTTTATAATTTTTTCTGGTAACTTGGCCACATATGATGACACAATGCGGAGGTTTTCCAATTTTTTGAATTTTTTGAATTTTTTATGCCCGTTTCAAAATGCGGTCAAACCGGCGGGCTTGACCGTTCCTAGCTAGTGGTTAAATCTTGGATTTTTTGGTGTTTCTCTGATTAAATAAATACTTATGTACCAAGAAATGATTTTTGGAAAAATTAAAGAGCAAACTATGAGGCAGCTGCAGTTCAAATTTGACCCGCTTCCACCTGAATCAACGGGAATTTGTCTTTTTCATGAGAGGGGGATCAAAACTTTTTACACCCAACCATTTGGTCAATTGTGCATTAAATATGTCCTAGTATTTTAGAAAATTGATTTGGTACAATTTTGCAACAAATATATGGTAGGTCCTTCACAAAAAAACCTCATTTCGGGCACTCAAAAAATAGAAAATGAATTTTCTGTGCAAAGAAAATGAAACCTCCCTTAGGCAACATTGTTTGGAATTCCAAGATGCACCCTTGTGCACAATATGAGATCATTTGAACAAACTATGCCATGAATGTGGCCATAAGAGTGATCATTTGGCTTGAAAGCCATGAATCTTCACGCATGGTAGCTCATTTCTGAGAACACTTTTTTTAAAATAATTACCGTATTACAAGTTTATTATTTTTTCTGGTAACTTGGTCACATATGATGACACAACACGAAGGTTTTGCATTTTTTTGATTTTTTTGAATTTGTTATGCCCGTTTCAAAATGCGGTCAAAACGGCGGGCATGACCGTTCATAGCTACGGGTTGAATCTTGCCAAAATTTTGTTGGATCTCTGATTAAATAGATACTTCTTTACCTAAAAATGATTTTTGTAAAAAATCATGAGCAGACTATGAGGCACCTCTAGTTCAAATTTGACCCGCTTCCAACTGAATCAGCATAGTTTTGTCTTTTTCACGAGAGGTGGATCAAAACCTTTTGGCACCCAACCATTTGGTAAATTATGCATTTAATATGGACTAATATTTTATAAAAATAATTTGGTCCAATTTTGCAACAAATATTTGGTACGTCATTCACAAAAAAACTCATTTTGGACACTCAAAAAATGGAAAACAAAATTTTTATGCAAAGAAAATGAAAAATTCCTTAGTCAACATTGTTTGTCATTCAAGATACAAACTTGTGCACAATGTGAGACCATTTTTTTATTTTTTCATGTGTAAAAGTAGAAGAAAAACAAAAGAAAATACACAAATCACATATACTCTGTTCCCACTGGTGGAGTTGGTTTGACATGGATTGATCAGATGGCGCCCACCATCCATCCATCATCCCACATCCATCCATCCATTTATCTATAGAGAGCAAAAAAGAAAAAAGAAAATGAAAAGGGGAAACCCCACAGACCCACCCACCCCGATCCATCCCTCCTCTCGTCTCCCACCCACCCCCGATCCCATCCCTCCCAAACCCTAACCTGCACCCACACTCCTCCTTACTTGGCTCCTCGCCGCTGCCACCTCCTCCTCGTCCTGCAGCAGTGCCCACCGCATCACCTGTCGGCCACCCTCGCGGGTGGCTGCATCCACGGCGACGATGGAGGCCGCGGTTGGTCGTCCCCCTATCCGCCTCTCTCCCTAACGCCAGTCCCAATCTGCCCCTGTCCTATTCTCCAGTCGCACCGACGACCTACAACCTCATCGCCGGCAGCCCCTCCCCTTTCCTCCTAGATTGACTCGAGCTGCTCATGTCGTGGCCAGATCTGGTAGGAACTCCCTCCCTCCCACCTCGCTCCGCATCCCGATCCTGATCCAGATTGATAGAGCTTTTGGAAGCTCCTGCTTAGCTGCTCCCATGGGCCTCTATCTATCCGTGGCCTACGCCCACCGCCGAGCCGTGTAGCACGATGACGCTGTTGACGTGATGGTGCGTGGCAGCGGCTCCAACTGCTAAGGGATGGATGGATGCAGGCGGGCACATCAGCCCGGCGGTGACCTTCGGGTTGTTCCTGGCGAGATCATCGGCACCTTCTTCCTCGTCTACACCGTCTTCTTCGCCACCGACGCCAAGAGGAACGCCAGGGACTCCAACGTTCCCATGAGTACTATCACCGCCGTTCTTCCCCTTGTTGAATCTCCTTACTGTGTGTGCTTAATGGTGTGTGGAACATTGACAGATCCTTGCCCCGCTGCCAATCGGGTTCGCCGTGTTCCTGGTCCACCTGGCCACCATCCCCATCACCGGCACCGGCATCAACCTGGCGAGGAGTCACGGCACGGCCATCCTGCAGCAAACGCAGCCTGCAAATACCCCGCTGGTATAGGCAATTTAAATCCTTGCTGTTTTCATGCTGTTCTTAGCTCTGTACTTTCCAGTTGTGCAAATTTTAGGACTTGTTGGGTGAATTTAGATGCTGGGAAGTGGGATCCTGAATCCACTTTGTGTTTGCTATCAGTTAGTATTCAGATTACGCACACAAATGTCTGCAGATTTGCACATAGCACAAATCTTCAGAGATTTGAGCATACTCCTACCAAATCTTGTACTATTTGGCATATCATTAATGTAGGTTTAATATAGTTCTAGCAGATTTAGGCAAGTAGTAGTATATCTTATCTAATTGAACTGGGTGCTCTCTTTTATATATGGAATGGTATCAATGTAGGTTCAGTTGGGTTATCTGTAGATTTTCCATCTTCTGCATTATTCATATTATTTTACCTTACCTTGTTTGAACCAAGAATCTAAGAAAAATAGGTAGCTGTCAACTCAAGGATTTGAATTTATTTTGGCAGGCACCAATTGGCCAATGAGCTGAAGGAGCTGAAGGAGATCCACATGGAGGACACTGAAGAGGAGGAAATGCATGACATCGACAGCTGCGACGTCGGCAACTCCCTTGCGGTTGTTGAATATGTGGATGAAATTTACAGCTTCTACAGAATGACCGAGGTAATTATCTGCTTGGAACCCCGGTCAAGTTATCTTGTACAGAGTTGTGTGCCTAACCTGACCTGGCGAACTCACCCAATGCAGGTCTACTATAAGCTTGAGCTACTGGGTGAAATTTTATTCCTTACTGTCAACATCATTGATAGATACCTGGCCCGAGAAAATGTCGCCAGGAAGAAGCTGCTGCTGTAGGTTTATGGCACTTGCAGGGACAACACAAATTCCATCTATTTTTTTGTTCTTTGTTTTGATTGATGTGCGTTCCTCATGGCGATTAGTCTCGGACGCTACAAGCTATTCTCTGTTGTGTGGTATATCCTGATTGGTGGCATTCTATGTGCCAACTTATCCTGGAAATGACACATACATTCATATGCAGTCCTCTGTTATTTTTCTTTTCTCTGTGTTAAATGATCTAAATGTGCGGACCAAATGATCTGATAGTTTGAATGCACCATAGTTTTGCATAACCTCGGTACATTGACATACACACGCATACACATTTGACTACTGAGTGTTTGATTTATTGGAATGTGGGGGTTGGTCTGTTTATTCCCATGTTCTTAAGTTTTGTGTATTTAGACTGTAACTCTTAAAATATCCTTGTAGCTGTAAGTAGACTGCAAGTTACCAGCAGATTGTAATGGCAGTCTAATTATCACTTTCATTTTCTCCCAAATGGCTCTAAGTGGACTGTACGTTGTGACACCACTGATGCCAGACCTACAAACAGTAGTTTGATGTATTTGTAGGTTTTTTTTGGGCTGTGGTATTATGGTAGTTGTAGCTCACATGTTTGAAACCAGGTCCAGTTCCAACCCGATTAGGATTGGCCTTTTAGCAGCATGGATTTACCAAGTTGGGATGTTGGGATAGTTGGATTCCTGTTGTCTCTTGTAGCACCAAATGCTAGTATGTGTTTTACTAAAGTCATCAGATAGTTAACTCACTGTGAGATGTCCACACTTGTTTTGTTAACAGATATGAACTGTTAAGTCATCTATTCCTGGCTGTTGCTCTTGATCAGTATATACGTGTGCTCTCTGTTCTTTTGTTCTATTCACTGTGTGAGTACAGTTTCTTGTTGGCACCAAGGTGTTTGAGATGGTCTTCCAGTTGGTGCATGAGGAAGAGGAAGTGAAGTCCTTGATTTTTCCACCGAGGAAGAGGAAGCGTGAAGTCCTTGATTTGTCCAGATGGTAAGTCCTTGGTCTGTCCCACTCTTCCTTTGCTATGTGATTGTGACCTCCATGTGTTATCTACTTATCTGGACACTTTGGTTCATATACTATTCTTGTGATTTTCCAATGCTATGTCAAAAAATGAATCTGTAACCTTTAATGAATTCAATGTATGATCATGATGAGAAAGAATGAATGAATGATATCATACCAACTTGTTTTTGCCCTTGATCAGTATCATTTGTGGTAGCTCCTAAGCAACAAGATCTTTTTCTTGCTCCGAGATCCCAAGTGTGGTGTTGTACTTTTGTTGTGCTTGATTGATGTCCTGCTAGCTGCTACTATTAATTGTTACTGCCATGATGTTAACACTGCTTAGAATATGTTCTGCGCCTTAATTCTAGTAGTATTTGTTGTCAAAAGCATGATTGTATTGTGAGCCATCAATTTCTTGGAGTCTTCTTAGAGCTTGCTGGCATTAGGATCGACCCCTAGCTGCTTGTGTATTTGTTTATTATTTTGTTCAATATTCTTTTCCTAGCTGTTGTATGTTTGAGGATATTGCTTTCATTCTGAATTCACAACCATGATAACGATCGTTTCCTGTCTCTTACAGGAGCTCCAGGCTCTAGAAGTTGGAAAAAGGGAACGCTTCATCTTTGTAGCTAATTATATGTTCCTGGATGATGTGAATGGCTGTTATAGTATTTCATAGCAGCACTTTTGTAGTTGTTCTAAATTCCTGGATGATGTGAAATATGGCATGATTGTAATATATATTATATACTCATTTTGGTCGCCATTTATAAAAAAATTTGTGACTGGGGCTCTCTGGACCAAAATACTGGTTACTCTATTGTTGATACTTTATTGTTGATATGTCAGAAATGAAACATATACTGTTTGGTCCCTAAAAAGGCCACAAATCAAACAATTCAGGAAAATGAACAAAATTACTAAAAGAATCAATTGTGAAAAGGGGATGGCCAAGTAAATAAAAAGGCTTAGGCCCAAAAATGAAATAGATCACAAAAAGTCCATGATCCATGAAATAAAAAGGCTAAAATGTTGGGCCAGGCCCATGTAGCTACCGAAAATAAACAGAAAAAATATATGTTAAAAAGGATGGATTAATGGGCTCGGCCCATGTAAAACACCGAATTGGACCGGGCTGATTCTTGTGCCACATCATATTGCCACGTCGGATGCGTACGTGGCCTGGGGAGGCTACTAGTGACCTAAACAAAACAATAGGCATATTTTGGTCCTAAACGTCCAGGACCTTCTTACAGAGAAGGTCGTTAATTTCAGTTTATGACCGCCAGCTTTTGACGTTCTGTTTTTGGTCAAAAAAAGGTCGCAAATGAAAAACAATGAACTTTCAGTGACCAATAGTCAAGGTCACAAGTTGACATATTTCTTGTAGTGTACATGCATATATGGCTGGAGTAAAGCTCTATGGTTACAGTTTTGCATAAAGCCAATTGTTCCCTACAACAAAGGAATAAATTTTATTTAACTATCATGGTGGTTGTTAAACATTAAGAAGGTTCCTCCAACTCAATCCCAATTAAGCATCATCAATTACCCAACAAAATTTACTTAGAGTGATGAGATCAACATGATAATCCAAGATCCAGATACTCAAGATGTCCATAACCAGGGACATGACTAACCATGATTAGTTTGTACACTCTATAGAGGTTTGCACACTTTTCCCCACAAGACTCAATCTCCTCCGTTGAATTTCTCGCACTACATGGTGTTTGAGAAATGGATAACCGAGTCATAGTCTTTCAGAAGCATTAACTCTCTACTCCGGGTAGACAGTACCACCTACATCCCCTACATCTGCTAGTCTACCTCTTCAAGAGCTCACACAACATACTCAACTGTGCTAGAGCCCATAATGGCTTGTGGCTGCACATGGAAGTTTCTAGCATGAATAATCTTATGATCCTTTTGAGCCTGGGTGGAGAACCATAGGATGATGACACGGGTACTCCCAGATATCCTACGACAATACTGGATTCTCCAGATGCCTCAACCAATCCACCCAGATATGTATTTAAGTAGCCACCTTAAGTTAACCATTAATTAACAATGCTCACATCTGTCATGGATACACTCACCCAATCCACGTCTTCGAGCATAGCATAGCAATCCTAAGCATAACGTAGAAGTAACTCCCAAAGGTTTGATAATAAAAGAGCAATAGGTTCTACCTCATCATCTACTTCCCAAACCCACATGTTAATTAGATCCTAACCATGCAATGTTTGAGGATTTAAACTAATGCATAAAAACTGGGTAATAAAGGGATATGATCAAAATGTTACTTGCCTTCCTGACGATCTGCAAAACCTTGAGACTCGTAGTAGCACGCTTCACACTCCGGGAATTCTATCGCAAAGAAACAATAACATACATAAGCACTCAAACAAGAAGCATGGGTAAAACTCAAACAAGAAGATCTAACCAGAAAGTTCAACGGAAGAACACCGGTTTACAAAAAGAATCAAATCAAACGGAGAAACAAAACTCAAACTGCGAACGAAACAAGCCTCGTTTACTAATTCTGGACTAAAGTTAAATTTACAGTTCCGAAATCATGTTTAAGTTGGTTAAACAGAAAGAGGGCTTCAAGACGAAGATCTAGGCGCTGGTTTCATCTAATTTGGACAAACAAGCGAAAAGTTATACTAAATCGTAGATCAGGGCAGAAATCAAGATCGAAAATAATCAGAAATAAAACCCAGGAAAATAAAACGAGACGAACAGGCTAACGAACAGATGTTTGCTGTCTGAACCTAAAAGGTGAACATCGTTCGTTAAAACGAACGATCGAGCTGACGCTCGCTAAAAAACTAAACCAAAAAAACTGAACCGATCTATTCTAAAAAAACAGATCTAGGTTTTCTAAAAAAACGAATGGTTAACCGAAAAAAACGACGTACGACAGTGGCGGCGGCTACCTCCGGCGAGGTCTAGCGTGGCAGGGCGCGGGCGGCGGCGGCTCCGGGTGACGGCTAGCGGCGCAGGAGGCGGCGGGTGGTGCCGCGGTGGCGTGTGGTTCGGTAGCGGCGTGGAGCGGCAGGCGGCGACGGCTGTAGCGGCGCGCTGCTGCTGCTGCTGCTTGCAGGGCAGGGCGGGGTGGTGATGTGGGGCGGCAGCGACGATATTTCAGGAGGGGAGGGGGTGGCTGCGGCTTGGAGGGTGGGCAACGGCGGCGGAGCGGAGTCGGACATGCCCAGCGAAGGCGGCGGCGCAGGTGGGCCGGCTGGGACGCTGGCCCAGATCGGCCCTCGAGACTTTTTTTTAAAAAATAAATTCTTCCAAACTGAAAAAAAATCCTAATAAAATATAAGAAATTCCTAAAAATGCCAAAAACAATTTTCACCATCTAAATAGAATATTTAGAACAAAGTGAACATTTTCTCGCCTAAAAAATGCAATTTTGAAAACATGCATATTTTTCTAATTCAAATAAAATAGCAATAAACATCCGATAAAATAAAATTTGATTTTAATATTCTTTCTCCAATATTTCTTTTATTTTGGAGAAGTCATATTATCTCCTCTCTTTTATTTTTGATATTGCAAATATTTTCGAAAGAAAAATTAATGAAACCAAAATGATCCTCTTTTCAATATTTGAGAAAATTCAAATATGAAATATAATGAAATCCCCAACTCTCCCCGTGGGTCCTTGAGTTGCTTAGAATTTCTAGGATCAACCAAAATGCAATAAAATATGATATGCATATGATGACCTATGTATAACATTCCAAATTGAAAATTTGGGATGTTACACGGGGCGCGCCAGGGGGGCCTGGTGCACCCTGGTGGGTTGTGCCCCCCTCTGGGTTCCTTTTCATCCATAAATAATCTCCTTGGAGTTTTGTTGCGTTTGACTCTGTTTGGTATTGATTTACTGCGATGTAAAAAACAAGCTAAAAAACAGCAACTGGAACTGGGCACTGGGTCAATAGGTTAGTCCCAAAAAATGATAGAAAGTTTCTATAAAATGATTGTAAAACACCCAAGAATGATGAAATATTAGTATGAATACTTCATAAATTATAGATACGTTGGAGACGTATCAGCATCCCCAAGCTTAATTCCAGCTCGTCCTCGAGTAGGTAAATGATAAAAGAACTAATTTATGAAGTGTGAATGCTTGCAAAGTGCATTAGTTTGATCAACGATAATTTCAATCACTTTTCCTAGCATCATAACATCAATTCTTTCTTACAAAACTTCTCATGTTATAGTAGCAAACAATTCACATGTTAAGGTTCAAACAATGAACTCTCTTGAAACTCAACAACCTATGTTCTTAGTCACCAAGCAATTGCAATTCAACTTATTCAACAGAGTTTAAGTAAGAGCTCCACATACTCAACCATCATATAGTCTTCTATGATTGCTAACAATCATCGCATACACATGAGCAAAATGTTTTGACCGGACACACAAAAAGGTAGGGGCTTATTGTTTTGCCTCCCAACGTATTCACCTCAAGGGTGATGTAAACAATAATAACTCATGCTGCCCATATTCAACTGGACATATGTGCCTAGATCTTTCCTCACCACATGATGCTTGTCAAAAGAGAAAAATAAAAAGGAAGAGAGAGAAAAATTTTGACTCTTGCATGAAAGTCAATACATAAAAGTAAAAGATAGGCCCTTCGCAGAGGGAAGTAGGGATTTCTAAAGGTGCCAGAGATCAAAGCGAAAATTTAGAGATAAAAACATTTTGAGAGGTATACTTTTCCCACCAACGAAAACGACTTAGAGCTCCCAACACTTTCCATGCTAGATATATCATAGGCGGTTCCCAAATAGATATAAAAGTTTATTCCTTTTTCCACCATACTTCACTTTCCATGGCTAGCCGTATCCACGGGTGCCCTCCATACCAACACACTACAAAAAAAGACACTTCCGTGATGATACGTGTTTCTCACAGTAGGTCACATTTTCTGTCATGCATGTACATCCATGATAATTTTATGACAGAATGAAGATAGTCATACCTGTGGTGTCGTAGAAGTGTTCCATGACATTACCAAAATAATCATCACAGAAGTGTGCACTTCCATGATGTTAAATGCCGTGTAATGGAAGTGCTTTCGTCAAGGGTGAATGACGCATGGCATCCACCATAATGTGTCGTCGTTAAGCTATCGGGTCCGGTTTTGGATCAGATAACCCGCCAACAGCCACGACCAATGATGATTTTCCACGTGTAAAATTCTCATTGGCCGAAGGAACCACGTGTTAGCTCCGCGTCAGCATATGTGTCACTCATCCAATGGACGAGATGCACCTATGATATGTTGACACGTGGACCGGCCCAAAAGTGGCCCATAAAGATTAAATGGGCCGACCCAACTAAAGGCCCATGAGATTTCACCGAACATAATGGGCCGGCCCAACTAAAGGCCCATGAGATTTCGTCGACCATGATGGGCCGGCCCAGCTAAAGGCCCACAAGATTTCACCAACCATAATGGGCCGGCCCAGCTAAAGGCCCACAAGATTTTGAGGACACTAATGGTCCGGCCCATTAACAGGCTGCCATGTTTTGGGCCAAATGCCGGACCATAATTGATTTGGTCCATTAGCAGCCTGCCACGTTTCGGGCCGAATAAAATACATATGACATCCGGCCCGTTAAAAGCCTACCATGTTCTGGGCCAAATTACAGCCCAGATCAGATCCGGCCCTTTAAGAGGCTTTGGGCTGAATTATGGACCATATCAGATTCGGCCCGTCAACTGGACGCTATGCTTTTGGGCCCACTTGCAAAAGGCCCATTTAGTAATTCGGCCTGATATTAGTTTCGTTATGTTAAAGGCCTGTTTAACATTTCGGCCCTATATTTATTTCGGCCTGTTAAAAGCCCGTCATATAGTTGGGCCTAACTACGGCTCGGTTTGTATCCGGTCTTCTCACAATCGATAATCTGATTGGGCCAAACAAGGACTGAGACAATTTTGGCCTGTTAACAGCTCGTGATGTGATTGGCTCAATCATGGGCCGGGGTCTATTTTGGCCAACTGCCGGCCCATGAGCTATTCGACACGTTTCAGGCCCTATCTACTTTTCACCTTCCTAAAAGCCCATTGAGTTTTCTTGCGAAAATAAGGCCAGCGGTTTACTCGGCCAATTAGAGGCCCAAATCTACTAGTGGGCCACTTTACATTTAGTCCTGTTAATAGACCGATTATGTAGTGATTTGCATGATGGCCCGATTATGTACAATAATTTTACGATTTGGCCGGTTTACTGCGAAGACATGATATATATATATATACAGTAAAATAACTGCAACATCGTGAATACAAAAACCTAGACTATACAATAAATAAATTACAGCATATTATATCCACTAGGCATCAAAGTTCATCACTATGATAATAAAAGTTCATCACTATGATAATAAAGCACAAGCAGACAGCAGATTACATACACTATGCATCAAAGATCGCCACCAGTGCAAATAAACACGCCGACAAAATAATATACAAAACCGACAACACTTCAATAAAGTTCAAGAAAGGTTAGCCGTGCTCAGGAGCTGCAGCGCAAGCAGCTGAGCAAGCTAATGGAACTGCGCTTGTTCGACATTTATATCCTCCTCACTCTGAAAGATAAAGAAGCAGATAGATGACAGGTTTTGCACATATAAGTATCAGTGCTGACAATTCATCACATTTCTTACTGAGGAATAAAGTGATACGGTTTAAAATAACATTAACACAATATGGCATTGTTCAGGTTAAGACATGGCAGGAAATGACATTGTGAAGGAGTTGGCAGCTACACGACACCACTGGATTACAGATCAAGAACTCATAAGTATCAATGGTTATTGTGCTGTCAATTTATCCCATTCCAGATTGGCAAATAAAGAGACGGTTTAAATAATAGTAGAATGATATGACATTGTCCATAGTTATGACATTGCAGAATATGACATTGTGCTGTAGTGGGCAGGTTCACCACACCACTGGATTACTGATCAAGAACAGAAGCATATATGCAGTGGAAAAGAAGATCACTTGCTCTGTATAGTTTAATTTACATGGTGTGAAGAAGGAACTTGGTTGTACATCTGAAAACTTAAATTGAGAAGGACAAACTTTTGTTTATGAAGTACATAATAAACTTTAAACATGCAATTTGATGCAAACACCAAAAATAAATAGCTGCAGTCATGCCTAACCAAATATACACAACAAAGTTTGAAGGCTTGAGAAGGACAACATTACATTATTGGTGAAGACATGCTCTATAAGGCCCTTGTCCATGCTGATGGGGGGGGGGGCAATTCAAGAAATTTACCACATAATCTTCTTCATAAGCATTGCCTTTATTCTACATTTTGTTAAGAGTAAATATAGATGTGACAATATAAGAAAAAATGGAGAATATTTAAGATAAGATGAAGAGTCATGCTACATAACCAAGTAGCTATAAATGTAAGTACAGCGATACATGCAAAAGGTACAGCCAAGAGCAATGCAGAGCTAAACTTCTTAAGGACCATCAGTGTTATCCAACCTTATGGTAAGAGTAAATATATATCTGATGCGTAGAAAATGGAGAGCAAAGGAAAATAAGATGCAGAGTGATGGTACATGAACAACTACATGTCAATATAAGTACGCTGATAAAGGACAACAGGTACTTAGAAGAACAATGCAAAGCTAAAAAAATTCATTGTCATTGGATATATTCTACACTAATGTAACCATTCATAAAGATCAGATAATTTGGAGCGAACAATTGATAAGCAAGCAATCATGTATACTGTTGTCACATAATGAACCAGTTATGAATTCAAGTACAGTGATACAGGACAACAGGTACTAACAAGAGCAAAGCAGCGGGCAACATATTTGCGATATCCTGTTGTTCTTTTCAATCCGGAATTCTTCTTCGAGTTGATGTCCTGCAAAAAAGATCCATAAGGCACATGTGAAAAAGTAGAAGTTCAAATTGTCATGTCATATCATAGATGGTACCTCATCCTGGGAACGAGACTAGTACATAACAAGGTTTTTCTATTCAATGCCTTCTAAATTTAGCATAGGATACTTCACCAGAAATTCGTTTATAGACTTGCCATCAAAGTGTGATTTCCTCAGGTAACACCGATATTGCTGCAATGCTTCCTTGAAAAGTGCAAGCAAGCTTTGCTCGTCATGACTATCCGATTAACACTCACCTACTTGCAACAATGTAATGTAAATCATTGATGTGTTCAATCAACAGAAAACAAGAAAATAATCACCATTAATAATAGCACTTACACGTAAGTGGGACAGGAAGATGTGAAAATGGTGTTTGTCTTCACTAGAATCTTCCCATGACGGGAATATATGCACATAGTCCCTAACAACATTGAAAGCATTGTCTTTAAAACTAGGAATAACTGGAATGGGGTTCCAATCTGCAGGAATTGGTCGTCTCTGTAGTTGGGATAGGTCTTCGGCCAGTGGACTTGCTATACTTTTTGCTAGAGTGGGATTTTTCTGTGGTACGGCTGATGCTATGGCAACTGAAATCGGCATACGTTTTGCTGGTGTGCAAGTCCTGTGTGGTGGGCTAGTGGTGTCGCCAGTGAAGTATGGGTACAGTCTGCTTGAGTCGGTCCTACGTTTTGTGTCACTAGTTGTACAACCAATATAAGTGGGGTGCTGTCTGATTTCCCCGACACCACCATGTTTTTCAAGGACTTTGCTACTGCTCCTTCAGGTTCGACAATCACCCTCTTCATTTTTGATGTCTGATGCACAAGAACATCATTCAATTGGAAAAACATGGTATGATGACAGATGGAATATGTATTAATAATGGATGGGCATGGCATCTTGAAATATATGATGAGTAAACTAAGCAGATGGCGGTGCAACAAAGTAGAAGAAATGCAAGACAACATATGCAAGATACGTGCAATCAATAAAACCTTGCCAAATTAGAACAGGCACCTTGATGGGTGAACAGGACATGCCATTTTCCGTTGACTCCTCGAGCTTAGAATAGTCATTAGGATCATATTCTAAACAAGAATCTACAGGTGGGGAGCATATGAGTCTCATTGCATCCAGAATGGCACTCAATGCCTTCGTGCCAATTTTGTAAGTTGTTGCAGTGCTACACAATATTCTTCTGATGCGCGGATTCAGATATTCATTGTAATTACGTATAATATCTGAGAACCATGAAAACATAAATAGTAGTGAGATTATCTTTCTAATGCAGAGGACATTCTAATATACGGACGCCCCTTTAAACCCTTGTGTGCTATCACTAGATTCTGATGAGAGAGCTCATGTGTGATGCAATATGGTGCGTGCATTAATATAATCTGGCACAAGTAAACAAAGAAATAAGTTCCAGAAGTAAGGATAGTTAGCAGATGATAGGTTCATAATATACTGTATAGAGAGTTTATTGCCAAACCATGATAACAAGAGCACACAACAACTAGGCAGATCGTAGTGTACATAAAAGGGGTACACCATAACCACGATATATAAATCGGGAAAGTGGAACTGGCTAGAAAATACGGTGTTGAATTGCCACTACTAACTGAAAGCCTATCGATCACGTACATGCCAGCTCTATCAGCTGTTGACTGCAGATGTCCCTGCACCCCTTCCAGACAAGGAACATACTATACGTACTAAATATAGAATAACAAAAGAGGAACATGTTAAAGAACAGAAGAGGAAGCATATTCTCGAGGTTCCGCTTCATTTCATACAATGTTGGTTGCCCACTCATGATGAATCACAGCGCCCAAAGAAATGCAATTCCATGTTGTCTCTCTATATGTGGCCACATGCATTTGAAAATCAAGTGGGAGCACTACCTGACCAATAAAATGTGTGTCTGTTAACTAATATCAGTATCATATGACAATTCATATTTCAAGAAGTAAGATTTGGCCTTATGATTGGTGTGCTGTTTAGCTTCAAGAGTGGACTGCTGCTAGTGCT
>NW_025228117.1:160482-161597 GCF_018294505.1 Triticum aestivum
ACACATAGCGGCTACACAGATCATAGTGTAGATATAACGGGAAAACCGTAAGCATCAGGAGTAAAATCAGCAAAGTGGAACTTGCTGGAATATATGTGCTAGTATTGCCGGTACGGCTAGAAAGGCTTCGGGTACCAGCTCTCTTCAACTGAAGGTGCAGTACTTTTATTATCAGTGTAACTCTCAAAGGCGACACAGCTCCCTGCATTTCATCGCTAATCTTATAGGATTCAAGTGGGCAAGCCACTAGAAATCCTATTCCTATGTTTACAAAATCCTACGAATCAAAGAGCCCAGAAGAGTTCAAAGTGTCCATCACAACTGATCATATAGACCTCTACATTGCAAATGTCCTTGCTCATCTTCACTACAAGGACCATACTATACTACTATCATACTCCCTCCATTCCAAAATATAAGTCTTTGTAGAGATTTCCACTATGGATCACATACAAATGTATACAGATACATTTTAGAGTGTAGATTCACTCATTTTGCTCCATATGTAGTCCATGGTGGAATATATACAAAGACTTGTATTTAGGAACATAGAGAGTACTTATTAAAGAAGAACGGAAGAGGAACATGCTAAAGAAGAGCAAACAGATTTTGGATAATAAAGTGTTCGTTGCATAGTGCCCACAAATGATGAACCAGAGCGCATTAAGAATGCAACTCCCTGCAGTCTCTCTATATGTGGTGCACGTGCTCTTCGAAAGTAAAGTAGGAACATTAGCTGACCAGTTAAACATTATCTGTTTTAGTAATATCAACATCATACCAGATTTGTATTTGAGCAAAAAGTTTGGAATTATGCGTGACACGTTCTTTAGCTTGATGTATTAAGGAGTAGTGCTAAGCAGGTATGGTGATGGTACTGAATATAAAGGCATGTCTGCATGCAAGTCGCGTGACTTTTGTCATTTGGGTCAGTTGACCATTTCAGGTGGTTGGATGAAGATCCTACGTCTCCTAACCTTTCTTCTTCCTCGTCTCTGATTCTTCCCGTACAAAACACTGCACGGGCCGCCCGCCGAACCACCGGCCCCCACCGCTTGTATTCCTCCGCCACCCCCACCCCCCACCCCCGCCCCCACCCGCGTCGAGTTTTCTTC